>NW_026776299.1:0-65463 GCF_030936135.1 Gavia stellata | reverse complement strand
TGTAGGCTAAACAAGTTCAGAGCCCAAGTGTTTGTGGTTCGTTTGAGAGGTTACCAGTGGGAGATGAGGACCAGCAAGAGCTTTCAGGGCTGGCACCTTTAGTGTAGGAGCAATCGCTGGACGTTCGCAATTTCGGTGTTGAGCTCTGGCCAGATTGAGCAGGAGAGGCTGTGTACGTTGGAAGTTTTAGTAGGCTAAACAAGTTCAGAGCCCAAGTGTTTGTGGTTCATTTGAGAGGTTACCAGTGGGAGATGAGGACCAGCAAGAGCTTTCAGGGCTGGCACCTTTAGTGTAGGAGCAATCCCTGGACGTTCGCAATTTCGTTGGTGAATTTTGGGCAGATTGAGCAGGAGAGGCTGTGTACGTTGGAAGTTTTAGTAGGCTAAACAAGTTCAGAGCCCAAGTGTTTGTGGTTCGTTTGAGAGGTTACCAGTGGGAGATGAGGACCAGCAAGAGCTTTCAGGGCTGGCACCTTTAGTGTAGGAGCAATCGCTGGACGTTCGCAATTTCGGTGTTGAGCTCTGGCCAGATTGAGCAGGAGAGGCTGTGTACGTTGGAAGTTTTAGTAGGCGAAACAAGTTCAGAGCCCAAGTGTTTGTGGTTCGTTTGAGAGGTTACCAGTGGGAGATGAGGACCAGCAAGAGCTTTCAGGGCTGGCACCTTTAGTGTAGGAGCAATCGCTGGACGTTCGCAATTTCGTTGGTGAATTTTGGCCAGATTGAGCAGGAGAGGCTGTGTACGTTGGAAGTTTTAGTAGGCGAAACAAGTTCAGAGCCCAAGTGTTTGTGGTTCGTTTGAGAGGTTACCAGTGGGAGATGAGGACCAGCAAGAGCTTTCAGGGCTGGCACCTTTAGTGTAGGAGCAATCGCTGGACGTTCGCAATGTCGGTGTTGAGCTCTGGCCAGATTGAGCAGGAGAGGCTGTGTACGTTGGAAGTTTTAGTAGGCTAAACAAGTTCAGAGCCCAAGTGTTTGTGGTTCGTTTGAGAGGTTACCAGTGGGAGATGAGGACCAGCAAGAGCTTTCAGGGCTGGCACCTTTAGTGTAGGAGCAATCCCTGGACGTTCGCAATTTCGTTGGTGAATTTTGGGCAGATTGAGCAGGAGAGGCTGTGTACGTTGGAAGTTTTAGTAGGCTAAACAAGTTCAGAGCCCAAGTGTTTGTGGTTCGTTTTAGAGAGGTTACCAGTGGGAGATGAGGACCAGCAAGAGCTTTCAGGGCTGGCACCTTTAGTATAGGAGCAATCCTTGGACGTTCGCAATTTCGGTGTTGAGCTCTGGCCAGATTGAGCAGGAGAGGCTGTGTACGTTGGAAGTTTTAGTAGGCTAAACAAGTTCAGAGCCCAAGTGTTTGTGGTTCATTTGAGAGGTTACCAGTGGGAGATGAGGACCAGCAAGAGCTTTCAGGGCTGGCACCTTTAGTGTAGGAGCAATCCCTGGACGTTCGCAATTTCGTTGGTGAATTTTGGGCAGATTGAGCAGGAGAGGCTGTGTACGTTGGAAGTTTTAGTAGGCTAAACAAGTTCAGAGCCCAAGTGTTTGTGGTTCGTTTGAGAGGTTACCAGTGGGAGATGAGGACCAGCAAGAGCTTTCAGGGCTGGCACCTTTAGTGTAGGAGCAATCGCTGGACGTTCGCAATGTCGGTGTTGAGCTCTGGCCAGATTGAGCAGGAGAGGCTGTGTACGTTGGAAGTTTTAGTAGGCGAAACAAGTTCAGAGCCCAAGTGTTTGTGGTTCGTTTGAGAGGTTACCAGTGGGAGATGAGGACCAGCAAGAGCTTTCAGGGCTGGCACCTTTAGTGTAGGAGCAATCCCTGGACGTTCGCAATTTCGGTGTTGAGCTCTGGCCAGATTGAGCAGGAGAGGCTGTGTACGTTGGAAGTTTTAGTAGGCTAAACAAGTTCAGAGCCCAAGTGTTTGTGGTTCGTTTGAGAGGTTACCAGTGGGAGATGAGGACCAGCAAGAGCTTTCAGGGCTGGCACCTTTAGTGTAGGAGCAATCGCTGGACGTTCGCAATTTCGGTGTTGAGCTCTGGCTAGATTGAGCAGGAGAGGCTGTGTACGTTGGAAGTTTTAGTAGGCGAAACAAGTTCAGAGCTCAAGTGTTTGTGGTTCGTTTGAGAGGTTACCAGTGGGAGATGAGGACCAGCAAGAGCTTTCAGGGCTGGCACCTTTAGTGTAGGAGCAATCGCTGGACGTTCGCAATTTCGGTGTTGAGCTCTGGCCAGATTGAGCAGGAGAGGCTGTGTACGTTGGAAGTTTTAGTAGGCTAAACAAGTTCAGAGCCCAAGTGTTTGTGGTTCGTTTGAGAGGTTACCAGTGGGAGATGAGGACCAGCAAGAGCTTTCAGGGCTGGCACCTTTAGTGTAGGAGCAATCGCTGGACGTTCGCAATGTCGGTGTTGAGCTCTGGCCAGATTGAGCAGGAGAGGCTGTGTACGTTGGAAGTTTTAGTAGGCTAAACAAGTTCAGAGCCCAAGTGTTTGTGGTTCGTTTGAGAGGTTACCAGTGGGAGATGAGGACCAGCAAGAGCTTTCAGGGCTGGCACCTTTAGTGTAGGAGCAATCCCTGGACGTTCGCAATGTCGGTGTTGAGCTCTGGCCAGATTGAGCAGGAGAGGCTGTATACGTTGGAAGTTTTAGTAGGCTAAACAAGTTCAGAGCCCAAGTGTTTGTGGTTCGTTTGAGAGGTTAGCAGTGGGAGATGAGGACCAGCAAGAGCTTTCAGGGCTGGCACCTTTAGTGTAGGAGCAATCGCTGGACGTTCGCAATGTCGGTGTTGAGCTCTGGCCAGATTGAGCAGGAGAGGCTGTGTACGTTGGAAGTTTTAGTAGGCTAAACAAGTTCAGAGCCCAAGTGTTTGTGGTTCGTTTGAGAGGTTACCAGTGGGAGATGAGGACCAGCAAGAGCTTTCAGGGCTGGCACCTTTAGTGTAGGAGCAATCGCTGGACGTTCGCAATTTCGGTGTTGAGCTCTGGCCAGATTGAGCAGGAGAGGCTGTGTACGTTGGAAGTTTTAGTAGGCGAAACAAGTTCAGAGCCCAAGTGTTTGTGGTTCGTTTGAGAGGTTACCAGTGGGAGATGAGGACCAGCAAGAGCTTTCAGGGCTGGCACCTTTAGTGTAGGAGCAATCGCTGGACGTTCGCAATTTCGTTGGTGAATTTTGGCCAGATTGAGCAGGAGAGGCTGTGTACGTTGGAAGTTTTAGTAGGCGAAACAAGTTCAGAGCCCAAGTGTTTGTGGTTCGTTTGAGAGGTTACCAGTGGGAGATGAGGACCAGCAAGAGCTTTCAGGGCTGGCACCTTTAGTGTAGGAGCAATCGCTGGACGTTCGCAATGTCGGTGTTGAGCTCTGGCCAGATTGAGCAGGAGAGGCTGTGTACGTTGGAAGTTTTAGTAGGCTAAACAAGTTCAGAGCCCAAGTGTTTGTGGTTCGTTTGAGAGGTTACCAGTGGGAGATGAGGACCAGCAAGAGCTTTCAGGGCTGGCACCTTTAGTGTAGGAGCAATCCCTGGACGTTCGCAATTTCGTTGGTGAATTTTGGGCAGATTGAGCAGGAGAGGCTGTGTACGTTGGAAGTTTTAGTAGGCTAAACAAGTTCAGAGCCCAAGTGTTTGTGGTTCGTTTGAGAGGTTACCAGTGGGAGATGAGGACCAGCAAGAGCTTTCAGGTCTGGCACCTTTAGTATAGGAGCAATCCTTGGACGTTCGCAATTTCGGTGTTGAGCTCTGGCCAGATTGAGCAGGAGAGGCTGTGTACGTTGGAAGTTTTAGTAGGCTAAACAAGTTCAGAGCCCAAGTGTTTGTGGTTCATTTGAGAGGTTACCAGTGGGAGATGAGGACCAGCAAGAGCTTTCAGGGCTGGCACCTTTAGTGTAGGAGCAATCCCTGGACGTTCGCAATTTCGTTGGTGAATTTTGGGCAGATTGAGCAGGAGAGGCTGTGTACGTTGGAAGTTTTAGTAGGCTAAACAAGTTCAGAGCCCAAGTGTTTGTGGTTCGTTTGAGAGGTTACCAGTGGGAGATGAGGACCAGCAAGAGCTTTCAGGGCTGGCACCTTTAGTGTAGGAGCAATCGCTGGACGTTCGCAATTTCGGTGTTGAGCTCTGGCCAGATTGAGCAGGAGAGGCTGTGTACGTTGGAAGTTTTAGTAGGCGAAACAAGTTCAGAGCCCAAGTGTTTGTGGTTCGTTTGAGAGGTTACCAGTGGGAGATGAGGACCAGCAAGAGCTTTCAGGGCTGGCACCTTTAGTGTAGGAGCAATCGCTGGACGTTCGCAATTTCGGTGTTGAGCTCTGGCCAGATTGAGCAGGAGAGGCTGTGTACGTTGGAAGTTTTAGTAGGCTAAACAAGTTCAGAGCCCAAGTGTTTGTGGTTCGTTTGAGAGGTTACCAGTGGGAGATGAGGACCAGCAAGAGCTTTCAGGGCTGGCACCTTTAGTGTAGGAGCAATCGCTGGACGTTCGCAATTTCGGTGTTGAGCTCTGGCTAGATTGAGCAGGAGAGGCTGTGTACGTTGGAAGTTTTAGTAGGCGAAACAAGTTCAGAGCCCAAGTGTTTGTGGTTCGTTTGAGAGGTTACCAGTGGGAGATGAGGACCAGCAAGAGCTTTCAGGGCTGGCACCTTTAGTGTAGGAGCAATCGCTGGACGTTCGCAATTTCGGTGTTGAGCTCTGGCCAGATTGAGCAGGAGAGGCTGTGTACGTTGGAAGTTTTAGTAGGCTAAACAAGTTCAGAGCCCAAGTGTTTGTGGTTCGTTTGAGAGGTTACCAGTGGGAGATGAGGACCAGCAAGAGCTTTCAGGGCTGGCACCTTTAGTGTAGGAGCAATCGCTGGACGTTCGCAATGTCGGTGTTGAGCTCTGGCCAGATTGAGCAGGAGAGGCTGTGTACGTTGGAAGTTTTAGTAGGCTAAACAAGTTCAGAGCCCAAGTGTTTGTGGTTCGTTTGAGAGGTTACCAGTGGGAGATGAGGACCAGCAAGAGCTTTCAGGGCTGGCACCTTTAGTGTAGGAGCAATCCCTGGACGTTCGCAATGTCGGTGTTGAGCTCTGGCCAGATTGAGCAGGAGAGGCTGTATACGTTGGAAGTTTTAGTAGGCTAAACAAGTTCAGAGCCCAAGTGTTTGTGGTTCGTTTGAGAGGTTAGCAGTGGGAGATGAGGACCAGCAAGAGCTTTCAGGGCTGGCACCTTTAGTGTAGGAGCAATCGCTGGACGTTCGCAATGTCGGTGTTGAGCTCTGGCCAGATTGAGCAGGAGAGGCTGTGTACGTTGGAAGTTTTAGTAGGCTAAACAAGTTCAGAGCCCAAGTGTTTGTGGTTCGTTTGAGAGGTTACCAGTGGGAGATGAGGACCAGCAAGAGCTTTCAGGGCTGGCACCTTTAGTGTAGGAGCAATCGCTGGACGTTCGCAATTTCGGTGTTGAGCTCTGGCCAGATTGAGCAGGAGAGGCTGTGTACGTTGGAAGTTTTAGTAGGCTAAACAAGTTCAGAGCCCAAGTGTTTGTGGTTCGTTTGAGAGGTTACCAGTGGGAGATGAGGACCAGCAAGAGCTTTCAGGGCTGGCACCTTTAGTGTAGGAGCAATCCCTGGACGTTCGCAATTTCGGTGTTGAGCTCAGGCCAAATTGAGCAGGAGAGGCTGTGTACGTTGGAAGTTTTAGCAGCCTAAACAAGTTCAGAGCCCAAGTGTTTGTGGTTCGTTTGAGAGGTTACCAGTGGGAGATGAGGACCAGCAAGAGCTTTCAGGGCTCGCACCTTTAGTGTAGGAGCAATCGCTGGACGTTCGCAATTTCGTTGGTGAATTTTGGCCAGATTGAGCAGGAGAGGCTGTGTACGTTGGAAGTTTTAGTAGGCTAAACAAGTTCAGAGCCCAAGTGTTTGTGGTTCGTTTGAGAGGTTACCAGTGGGAGATGAGGACCAGCAAGAGCTTTCAGGGCTGGCACCTTTAGTGTAGGAGCAATCCCTGGACGTTCGCAATTTCGGTGTTGAGCTCAGGCCAAATTGAGCAGGAGAGGCTGTGTACGTTGGAAGTTTTAGCAGCCTAAACAAGTTCAGAGCCCAAGTGTTTGTGGTTCGTTTGAGAGGTTACCAGTGGGAGATGAGGACCAGCAAGAGCTTTCAGGGCTCGCACCTTTAGTGTAGGAGCAATCGCTGGACGTTCGCAATTTCGTTGGTGAATTTTGGCCAGATTGAGCAGGAGAGGCTGTGTACGTTGGAAGTTTTAGAAGGCGAAACAAGTTCAGAGCCCAAGTGTTTGTGGTTCGTTTGAGAGGTTACCAGTGGGAGATGAGGACCAGCAAGAGCTTTCAGGGCTGGCACCTTTAGTGTAGGAGCAATCGCTGGACGTTCGCAATGTCGGTGTTGAGCTCTGGCCAGATTGAGCAGGAGAGGCTGTGTACGTTGGAAGTTTTAGTAGGCTAAACAAGTTCAGAGCCCAAGTGTTTGTGGTTCGTTTGAGAGGTTACCAGTGGGAGATGAGGACCAGCAAGAGCTTTCAGGGCTGGCGCCTTTAGTGTAGGAGCAATCCTTGGACGTTCGCAATGTCGGTGTTGAGCTCTGGCCAGATTGAGCAGGAGAGGCTGTGTACGTTGGAAGTTTTAGTAGGCTAAACAAGTTCAGAGCCCAAGTGTTTGTGGTTCGTTTGAGAGGTTACCAGTGGGAGATGAGGACCAGCAAGAGCTTTCAGGGCTGGCACCTTTAGTGTAGGAGCAATCCCTGGACGTTCGCAATGTCGGTGTTGAGCTCTGGCCAGATTGAGCAGGAGAGGCTGTGTACGTTGGAAGTTTTAGTAGGCTAAACAAGTTCAGAGCCCAAGTGTTTGTGGTTCGTTTGAGAGGTTACCAGTGGGAGATGAGGACCAGCAAGAGCTTTCAGGGCTGGCACCTTTAGTGTAGGAGCAATCCCTGGACGTTCGCAATTTCGGTGTTGAGCTCTGGCCAGATTGAGCAGGAGAGGCTGTGTACGTTGGAAGTTTTAGTAGGCTAAACAAGTTCAGAGCCCAAGTGTTTGTGGTTCGTTTGAGAGGTTACCAGTGGGAGATGAGGACCAGCAAGAGCTTTCAGGGCTGGCACCTTTAGTGTAGGAGCAATCGCTGGACGTTCGCAATGTCGGTGTTGAGCTCTGGCCAGATTGAGCAGGAGAGGCTGTGTACGTTGGAAGTTTTAGTAGGCTAAACAAGTTCAGAGCCCAAGTGTTTGTGGTTCCTTTGAGAGGTTACCAGTGGGAGATGAGGACCAGCAAGAGCTTTCAGGGCTGGCACCTTTAGTGTAGGAGCAATCCCTGGACGTTCGCAATTTCGGTGTTGAGCTCTGGCCAGATTGAGCAGGAGAGGCTGTGTACGTTGGAAGTTTTAGTAGCCTAAACAAGTTCAGAGCCCAAGTGTTTGTGGTTCGTTTGAGAGGTTACCAGTGGGAGATGAGGACCAGCAAGAGCTTTCAGGGCTGGCATCTTTAGTGTAGGAGCAATCGCTGGACGTTCGTAATTCCGTTGCTGAATTTTGGGCAGATTGAGCAGGAGAGGCTGTGTACGTTGGAAGTTTTAGTAGGCGAAACAAGTTCAGAGCCCAAGTGTTTGTGGTTCCTTTGAGAGGTTACCAGTGGGAGATGAGGACCAGCAAGAGCTTTCAGGGCTGGCACCTTTAGTGTAGGAGCAATCCCTGGACGTTCGCAATTTCGGTGTTGAGCTCTGGCCAGATTGAGCAGGAGAGGCTGTGTACGTTGGAAGTTTTAGAAGGCGAAACAAGTTCAGAGCCCAAGTGTTTGTGGTTCGTTTGAGAGGTTACCAGTGGGAGATGAGGACCAGCAAGAGCTTTCAGGGCTGGCACCTTTAGTGTAGGAGCAATCGCTGGACGTTCGCAATGTCGGTGTTGAGCTCTGGCCAGATTGAGCAGGAGAGGCTGTGTACGTTGGAAGTTTTAGTAGGCTAAACAAGTTCAGAGCCCAAGTGTTTGTGGTTCGTTTGAGAGGTTACCAGTGGGAGATGAGGACCAGCAAGAGCTTTCAGGGCTGGCGCCTTTAGTGTAGGAGCAATCGCTGGACGTTCGCAATGTCGGTGTTGAGCTCTGGCCAGATTGAGCAGGAGAGGCTGTGTACGTTGGAAGTTTTAGTAGGCTAAACAAGTTCAGAGCCCAAGTGTTTGTGGTTCGTTTGAGAGGTTACCAGTGGGAGAGGAGGACCAGCAAGAGCTTTCAGGGCTGGCACCTTTAGTGTAGGAGCAATCCCTGGACGTTCGCAATTTCGGTGTTGAGCTCTGGCCAGATTGAGCAGGAGAGGCTGTGTACGTTGGAAGTTTTAGTAGGCTAAACAAGTTCAGAGCCCAAGTGTTTGTGGTTCGTTTGAGAGGTTACCAGTGGGAGATGAGGACCAGCAAGAGCTTTCAGGGCTGGCACCTTTAGTGTAGGAGCAATCCCTGGACGTTCGCAATTTCGGTGTTGAGCTCTGGCCAGATTGAGCAGGAGAGGCTGTGTACGTTGGAAGTTTTAGTAGGCTAAACAAGTTCAGAGCCCAAGTGTTTGTGGTTCGTTTGAGAGGTTACCAGTGGGAGATGAGGACCAGCAAGAGCTTTCAGGGCTGGCACCTTTAGTGTAGGAGCAATCGCTGGACGTTCGCAATGTCGGTGTTGAGCTCTGGCCAGATTGAGCAGGAGAGGCTGTGTACGTTGGAAGTTTTAGTAGGCTAAACAAGTTCAGAGCCCAAGTGTTTGTGGTTGTTCCTTTGAGAGGTTACCAGTGGGAGATGAGGACCAGCAAGAGCTTTCAGGGCTGGCACCTTTAGTGTAGGAGCAATCCCTGGACGTTCGCAATGTCGGTGTTGAGCTCTGGCCAGATTGAGCAGGAGAGGCTGTGTACGTTGGAAGTTTTAGTAGGCTAAACAAGTTCAGAGCCCAAGTGTTTGTGGTTCGTTTGAGAGGTTACCAGTGGGAGATGAGGACCAGCAAGAGCTTTCAGGGCTGGCATCTTTAGTGTAGGAGCAATCGCTGGACGTTCGTAATTCGTTGCTGAATTTTGGGCAGATTGAGCAGGAGAGGCTGTGTACGTTGGAAGTTTTAGTAGGCGAAACAAGTTCAGAGCCCAAGTGTTTGTGGTTCCTTTGAGAGGTTACCAGTGGGAGATGAGGACCAGCAAGAGCTTTCAGGGCTGGCACCTTTAGTGCAGGAGCAATCGCTGGACATTCGCAATGTCGGTGTTGAGCTCTGGCCAGATTGAGCAGGAGAGGCTGTGTACGTTGGAAGTTTTAGTAGGCTAAACAAGTTCAGAGCCCAAGTGTTTGTGGTTCGTTTGAGAGGTTACCAGTGGGAGATGAGGACCAGCAAGAGCTTTCAGGGCTGGCACCTTTAGTGTAGGAGCAATCGCTGGACGTTCGCAATTTCGGTGTTGAGCTCTGGCCAGATTGAGCAGGAGAGGCTGTGTACGTTGGAAGTTTTAGTAGGCTAAACAAGTTCAGAGCCCAAGTGTTTGTGGTTCGTTTGAGAGGTTACCAGTGGGAGATGAGGACCAGCAAGAGCTTTCAGGGCTGGCACCTTTAGTGTAGGAGCAATCGCTGGACGTTCGCAATTTCGTTGGTGAATTTTGGCCAGATTGAGCAGGAGAGGCTGTATACGTTGGAAGTTTTAGTAGGCTAAACAAGTTCAGAGCCCAAGTGTTTGTGGTTCGTTTGAGAGGTTACCAGTGGGAGATGAGGACCAGCAAGAGCTTTCCGGGCTGGCACCTTTAGTGTAGGAGCAATCGCTGGACGTTCGCAATGTCGGTGTTGAGCTCTGGCCAGATTGAGCAGGAGAGGCTGTGTACGTTGGAAGTTTTAGTAGGCTAAACAAGTTCAGAGCCCAAGTGTTTGTGGTTCGTTTGAGAGGTTACCAGTGGGAGATGAGGACCAGCAAGAGCTTTCAGGGCTGGCACCTTTAGTGTAGGAGCAATCCCTGGACGTTCGCAATTTCGGTGTTGAGCTCTGGCCAGATTGAGCAGGAGAGGCTGTGTACGTTGGAAGTTTTAGTAGGCTAAACAAGTTCAGATCCCAAGTGTTTGTGGTTCGTTTGAGAGGTTACCAGTGGGAGATGAGGACCAGCAAGAGCTTTCAGGGCTGGCACCTTTAGTGTAGGAGCAATCGCTGGACGTTCGCAATTTCGGTGTTGAGCTCTGGCCAGATTGAGCAGGAGAGGCTGTGTACGTTGGAAGTTTTAGTAGGCTAAACAAGTTCAGAGCCCAAGTGTTTGTGGTTCGTTTGAGAGGTTACCAGTGGAGATGAGGACCAGCAAGAGCTTTCAGGGCTGGCACCTTTAGTGTAGGAGCAATCGCTGGACGTTCGCAATTTCGGTGTTGAGCTCTGGCCAGATTGAGCAGGAGAGGCTGTGTACGTTGGAAGTTTTAGTAGGCTAAACAAGTTCAGAGCCCAAGTGTTTGTGGTTCGTTTGAGAGGTTACCAGTGGGAGATGAGGACCAGCAAGAGCTTTCAGGGCTGGCACCTTTAGTGTAGGAGCAATCGCTGGACGTTCGCAATGTCGGTGTTGAGCTCTGGCCAGATTGAGCAGGAGAGGCTGTGTACGTTGGAAGTTTTAGTAGGCTAAACAAGTTCAGAGCCCAAGTGTTTGTGGTTCCTTTGAGAGGTTACCAGTGGGAGATGAGGACCAGCAAGAGCTTTCAGGGCTGGCACCTTTAGTGTAGGAGCAATCGCTGGACGTTCGCAATGTCGGTGTTGAGCTCTGGCCAGATTGAGCAGGAGAGGCTGTGTACGTTGGAAGTTTTAGTAGGCTAAACAAGTTCAGAGCCCAAGTGTTTGTGGTTCGTTTGAGAGGTTACCAGTGGGAGATGAGGAGCAGCAAGAGCTTTCAGGGCTGGCACCTTTAGTGTAGGAGCAATCGCTAGACGTTCGCAATTTTGTTGCTGAATTTGGCCAGATTGAGCAGGAGAGGCTGTGTACGTTGGAAGTTTTAGCAGCCTAAACAAGTTCAGAGCCCAAGTGTTTGTGGTTCGTTTGAGAGGTTACCAGTGGGAGATGAGGACCAGCAAGAGCTTTCAGGGCTGGCACCTTTAGTGTAGGAGCAATCGCTGGACGTTCGCAATGTCGGTGTTGAGCTCTGGCCAGATTGAGCAGGAGAGGCTGTGTACGTTGGAAGTTTTAGTAGGCTAAACAAGTTCAGAGCCCAAGTGTTTGTGGTTCATTTGAGAGGTTACCAGTGGGAGATGAGGACCAGCAAGAGCTTTCAGGGCTGGCACCTTTAGTGTAGGAGCAATCGCTGGACGTTCGCAATTTCGGTGTTGAGCTCTGGCCAGATTGAGCAGGAGAGGCTGTGTACGTTGGAAGTTTTAGTAGGCTAAACAAGTTCAGAGCCTAAGTGTTTGTGGTTCGTTTGAGAGGTTACCAGTGGGAGATGAGGACCAGCAAGAGCTTTCAGGGCTGGCACCTTTAGTGTAGGAGCAATCGCTGGACGTTCGCAATGTCGGTGTTGAGCTCTGGCCAGATTGAGCAGGAGAGGCTGTGTACGTTGGAAGTTTTAGTAGGCTAAACAAGTTCAGAGCCCAAGTGTTTGTGGTTCGTTTGAGAGGTTACCAGTGGGAGATGAGGACCAGCAAGAGCTTTCAGGGCTGGCACCTTTAGTGTAGGAGCAATCGCTGGACGTTCGCAATTTCGGTGTTGAGCTCTGGACAGATTGAGCAGGAGAGGCTGTGTACGTTGGAAGTTTTAGTAGGCGAAACAAGTTCAGAGCCCAAGTGTTTGTGGTTCGTTTGAGAGGTTACCAGTGGGAGATGAGGACCAGCAAGAGCTTTCAGGGCTGGCACCTTTAGTGTAGGAGCAATCGCTGGACGTTCGCAATGTCGGTGTTGAGCTCTGGCCAGATTGAGCAGGAGAGGCTGTGTACGTTGGAAGTTTTAGTAGGCGAAACAAGTTCAGAGGCCAAGTGTTTGTGGTTCATTTGAGAGGTTAGCAGTGGGAGATGAGGACCAGCAAGAGCTTTCAGGGCTGGCACCTTTAGTGTAGGAGCAATCGCTGGACGTTCGCAATTTCGTTGGTGAATTTTGGGCAGATTGAGCAGGAGAGGCTGTGTACGTTGGAAGTTTTAGCAGCCTAAACAAGTTCAGAGCCCAAGTGTTTGTGGTTCGTTTGAGAGGTTACCAGTGGGAGATGAGGACCAGCAAGAGCTTTCAGGGCTGGCACCTTTAGTGTAGGAGCAATCGCTGGACGTTCGCAATTTCGTTGGTGAATTTTGGCCAGATTGAGCAGGAGAGGCTGTGTACGTTGGAAGTTTTAGTAGCCTAAACAAGTTCAGAGCCCAAGTGTTTGTGGTTCGTTTGAGAGGTTACCAGTGGGAGATGAGGACCAGCAAGAGCTTTCAGGGCTGGCACCTTTAGTGTAGGAGCAATCCTGGACGTTCGCAATTTCGGTGTTGAGCACTGGCCAGATTGAGCAGGAGAGGCTGTATACGTTGGAAGTTTTAGTAGGCGAAACAAGTTCAGAGCCCAAGTGTTTGTGGTTCGTTTGAGAGGTTACCAGTGGGAGATGAGGACCAGCAAGAGCTTTCAGGGCTGGCACCTTTAGTGTAGGAGCAATCGCTGGACGTTCGCAATTTCGGTGTTGAGCTCTGGCCAGATTGAGCAGGAGAGGCTGTGTACGTTGGAAGTTTTAGTAGGCTAAACAAGTTCAGAGGCCAAGTGTTTGTGGTTCGTTTGAGAGGTTACCAGTGGGAGATGAGGACCAGCAAGAGCTTTCAGGGCTGGCACCTTTAGTGTAGGAGCAATCGCTGGACGTTCACAATGTCGGTGTTGAGCTCTGGCCAGATTGAGCAGGAGAGGCTGTATACGTTGGAAGTTTTAGTAGGCTAAACAAGTTCAGAGCCCAAGTGTTTGTGGTTCGTTTGAGAGGTTACCAGTGGGAGATGAGGACCAGCAAGAGCTTTCAGGGCTGGCACCTTTAGTGTAGGAGCAATCGCTGGACGTTCGCAATGTCGGTGTTGAGCTCTGGCCAGATTGAGCAGGAGAGGCTGTGTACGTTGGAAGTTTTAGTAGGCTAAACAAGTTCAGAGCCCAAGTGTTTGTGGTTCGTTTGAGAGGTTACCAGTGGGAGATGAGGACCAGCAAGAGCTTTCAGGGCTGGCACCTTTAGTGTAGGAGCAATCCCTGGACGTTCGCAATTTCGTTGGTGAATTTTGGCCAGATTGAGCAGGAGAGGCTGTGTACGTTGGAAGTTTTAGTAGGCTAAACAAGTTCAGAGGCCAAGTGTTTGTGGTTCGTTTGAGAGGTTACCAGTGGGAGATGAGGACCAGCAAGAGCTTTCAGGGCTGGCACCTTTAGTGTAGGAGCAATCGCTGGACGTTCGCAATGTCGGTGTTGAGCTCTGGCCAGATTGAGCAGGAGAGGCTGTGTACGTTGGAAGTTTTAGTAGGCTAAACAAGTTCAGAGCCCAAGTGTTTGTGGTTCATTTGAGAGGTTAGCAGTGGGAGATGAGGACCAGCAAGAGCTTTCAGGGCTGGCACCTTTAGTGTAGGAGCAATCGCTGGACGTTCGCAATTTCGGTGTTGAGCTCTGGCCAGATTGAGCAGGAGAGGCTGTGTACGTTGGAAGTTTTAGTAGGCTAAACAAGTTCAGAGCCCAAGTGTTTGTGGTTCGTTTGAGAGGTTACCAGTGGGAGATGAGGACCAGCAAGAGCTTTCAGGGCTGGCACCTTTAGTGTAGGAGCAATCGCTGTACGTTCGCAATGTCGGTGTTGAGCTCTGGCCAGATTGAGCAGGAGAGGCTGTGTACGTTGGAAGTTTTAGTAGGCTAAACAAGTTCAGAGCCCAAGTGTTTGTGGTTCGTTTGAGAGGTTACCAGTGGGAGATGAGGACCAGCAAGAGCTTTCAGGGCTGGCACCTTTAGTGTAGGAGCAATCCCTGGACGTTCGCAATGTCGGTGTTGAGCTCTGGCCAGATTGAGCAGGAGAGGCTGTGTACGTTGGAAGTTTTAGTAGGCTAAACAAGTTCAGAGCCCAAGTGTTTGTGGTTCGTTTGAGAGGTTACCAGTGGGAGATGAGGACCAGCAAGAGCTTTCAGGGCTGGCACCTTTAGTGTAGGAGCAATCGCTGGACGTTCGCAATTTCGGTGTTGAGCTCTGGCCAGATTGAGCAGGAGAGGCTGTGTACGTTGGAAGTTTTAGTAGGCTAAACAAGTTCAGAGGCCAAGTGTTTGTGGTTCATTTGAGAGGTTAGCAGTGGGAGATGAGGACCAGCAAGAGCTTTCAGGGCTGGCACCTTTAGTGTAGGAGCAATCGCTGGACGTTCGCAATTTCGTTGGTGAATTTTGGCCAGATTGAGCAGGAGAGGCTGTGTACGTTGGAAGTTTTAGTAGGCTAAACAAGCTCAGAGCCCAAGTGTTTGTGGTTCGTTTGAGAGGTTACCAGTGGGAGATGAGGACCAGCAAGAGCTTTCAGGGCTGGCACCTTTAGTGTAGGAGCAATCGCTGGACGTTCGCAATTTCGTTGCTGAATTTTGGGCAGATTGAGCAGGAGAGGCTGTGTACGTTGGAAGTTTTAGTAGGCTAAAGAAGTTCAGAGGCCAAGTGTTTGTGGTTCGTTTGAGAGGTTACCAGTGGGAGATGAGGACCAGCAAGAGCTTTCAGGGCTGGCACCTTTAGTGTAGGAGCAATCGCTGGACGTTCGCAATGTCGGTGTTGAGCTCTGGCCAGATTGAGCAGGAGAGGCTGTGTACGTTGGAAGTTTTAGTAGGCGAAACAAGTTCAGAGCCCAAGTGTTTGTGGTTCGTTTGAGAGGTTACCAGTGGGAGATGAGGACCAGCAAGAGCTTTCAGGGCTGGCACCTTTAGTGTAGGAGCAATCGCTGGACGTTCGCAATGTCGGTGTTGAGCTCTGGCCAGATTGAGCAGGAGAGGCTGTGTACGTTGGAAGTTTTAGTAGGCTAAACAAGTTCAGAGCCCAAGTGTTTGTGGTTCGTTTGAGAGGTTACCAGTGGGAGATGAGGACCAGCAAGAGCTTTCAGGGCTGGCACCTTTAGTGTAGGAGCAATCCCTGGACGTTCGCAATTTCGTTGGTGAATTTTGGCCAGATTGAGCAGGAGAGGCTGTGTACGTTGGAAGTTTTAGTAGGCTAAACAAGTTCAGAGGCCAAGTGTTTGTGGTTCGTTTGAGAGGTTACCAGTGGGAGATGAGGACCAGCAAGAGCTTTCAGGGCTGGCACCTTTAGTGTAGGAGCAATCGCTGGACGTTCGCAATTTCGGTGTTGAGCTCTGGCCAGATTGAGCAGGAGAGGCTGTGTACGTTGGAAGTTTTAGTAGGCTAAACAAGTTCAGAGCCCAAGTGTTTGTGGTTCGTTTGAGAGGTTACCAGTGGGAGATGAGGACCAGCAAGAGCTTTCAGGGCTGGCACCTTTCGTGTAGGAGCAATCGCTGGACGTTCGCAATGTCGGTGTTGAGCTCTGGCCAGATTGAGCAGGAGAGGCTGTGTACGTTGGAAGTTTTAGTAGGCTAAACAAGTTCAGAGCCCAAGTGTTTGTGGTTCGTTTGAGAGGTTACCAGTGGGAGATGAGGACCAGCAAGAGCTTTCAGGGCTGGCATCTTTAGTGTAGGAGCAATCCCTGGACGTTCGCAATTTCGGTGTTGAGCTCTGGCCAGATTGAGCAGGAGAGGCTGTATACGTTGGAAGTTTTAGTAGGCGAAACAAGTTCAGAGCCCAAGTGTTTGTGGTTCGTTTGAGAGGTTACCAGTGGGAGATGAGGACCAGCAAGAGCTTTCAGGGCTGGCACCTTTAGTGTAGGAGCAATCGCTGGACGTTCGCAATTTCGGTGTTGAGCTCTGGCCAGATTGAGCAGGAGAGGTTGTGTACGTTGGAAGTTTTAGTAGGCTAAACAAGTTCAGAGCCCAAGTGTTTGTGGTTCGTTTGAGAGGTTACCAGTGGGAGATGAGGACCAGCAAGAGCTTTCAGGGCTGGCACCTTTAGTGTAGGAGCAATCGCTGGACGTTCACAATGTCGGTGTTGAGCTCTGGCCAGATTGAGCAGGAGAGGCTGTGTACGTTGGAAGTTTTAGTAGGCTAAACAAGTTCAGAGCCCAAGTGTTTGTGGTTCGTTTGAGAGGTTACCAGTGGGAGATGAGGACCAGCAAGAGCTTTCAGGGCTGGCACCTTTAGTGTAGGAGCAATCGCTGGACGTTCGCAATGTCGGTGTTGAGCTCTGGCCAGATTGAGCAGGAGAGGCTGTGTACGTTGGAAGTTTTAGTAGGCTAAACAAGTTCAGAGCCCAAGTGTTTGTGGTTCGTTTGAGAGGTTACCAGTGGGAGATGAGGACCAGCAAGAGCTTTCAGGGCTGGCACCTTTAGTGTAGGAGCAATCCCTGGACGTTCGCAATTTCGTTGGTGAATTTTGGCCAGATTGAGCAGGAGAGGCTGTGTACGTTGGAAGTTTTAGTAGGCTAAACAAGTTCAGAGCCCAAGTGTTTGTGGTTCGTTTGAGAGGTTACCAGTGGGAGATGAGGACCAGCAAGAGCTTTCAGGGCTGGCACCTTTAGTGTAGGAGCAATCGCTGGACGTTCGCAATTTCGGTGTTGAGCTCTGGCCAGATTGAGCAGGAGAGGCTGTGTACGTTGGAAGTTTTAGTAGGCTAAACAAGTTCAGAGGCCAAGTGTTTGTGGTTCATTTGAGAGGTTAGCAGTGGGAGATGAGGACCAGCAAGAGCTTTCAGGGCTGGCACCTTTAGTGTAGGAGCAATCGCTGGACGTTCGCAATTTCGTTGGTGAATTTTGGCCAGATTGAGCAGGAGAGGCTGTGTACGTTGGAAGTTTTAGTAGGCTAAACAAGTTCAGAGCCCAAGTGTTTGTGGTTCGTTTGAGAGGTTACCAGTGGGAGATGAGGACCAGCAAGAGCTTTCAGGGCTGGCACCTTTAGTGTAGGAGCAATCGCTGGACGTTCGCAATGTCGGTGTTGAGCTCTGGCCAGATTGAGCAGGAGAGGCTGTGTACGTTGGAAGTTTTAGTAGGCTAAACAAGTTCAGAGCCCAAGTGTTTGTGGTTCGTTTGAGAGGTTACCAGTGGGAGATGAGGACCAGCAAGAGCTTTCAGGGCTGGCACCTTTAGTGTAGGAGCAATCCCTGGACGTTCGCAATTTCGGTGTTGAGCTCTGGCCAGATTGAGCAGGAGAGGCTGTGTACGTTGGAAGTTTTAGTAGGCTAAACAAGTTCAGAGCCCAAGTGTTTGTGGTTCGTTTGAGAGGTTACCAGTGGGAGATGAGGACCAGCAAGAGCTTTCAGGGCTGGCACCTTTAGTGTAGGAGCAATCGCTGGACGTTCGCAATGTCGGTGTTGAGCTCTGGCCAGATTGAGCAGGAGAGGCTGTGTACGTTGGAAGTTTTAGTAGGCTAAACAAGTTCAGAGCCCAAGTGTTTGTGGTTCGTTTGAGAGGTTACCAGTGGGAGATGAGGACCAGCAAGAGCTTTCAGGGCTGGCACCTTTAGTGTAGGAGCAATCCTGGACGTTCGCAATTTCGTTGGTGAATTTTGGCCAGATTGAGCAGGAGAGGCTGTGTACGTTGGAAGTTTTAGTAGGCTAAACAAGTTCAGAGCCCAAGTGTTTGTGGTTCGTTTGAGAGGTTACCAGTGGGAGATGAGGACCAGCAAGAGCTTTCAGGGCTGGCACCTTTAGTGTAGGAGCAATCGCTGGACGTTCGCAATTTCGGTGTTGAGCTCTGGCCAGATTGAGCAGGAGAGGCTGTGTACGTTGGAAGTTTTAGTAGGCTAAACAAGTTCAGAGCCCAAGTGTTTGTGTTTCGTTTGAGAGGTTACCAGTGGGAGATGAGGACCAGCAAGAGCTTTCAGGGCTGGCACCTTTAGTGTAGGAGCAATCCCTGGACGTTCGCAATTTCGGTGTTGAGCTCTGGCCAGATTGAGCAGGAGAGGCTGTGTACGTTGGAAGTTTTAGTAGGCTAAACAAGTTCAGAGCCCAAGTGTTTGTGGTTCGTTTGAGAGGTTACCAGTGGGAGATGAGGACCAGCAAGAGCTTTCAGGGCTGGCATCTTTAGTGTAGGAGCAATCCCTGGACGTTCGCAATTTCGGTGTTGAGCTCTGGCCAGATTGAGCAGGAGAGGCTGTATACGTTGGAAGTTTTAGTAGGCGAAACAAGTTCAGAGCCCAAGTGTTTGTGGTTCGTTTGAGAGGTTACCAGTGGGAGATGAGGACCAGCAAGAGCTTTCAGGGCTGGCACCTTTAGTGTAGGAGCAATCGCTGGACGTTCGCAATTTCGGTGTTGAGCTCTGGCCAGATTGAGCAGGAGAGGCTGTGTACGTTGGAAGTTTTAGTAGGCTAAACAAGTTCAGAGCCCAAGTGTTTGTGGTTCGTTTGAGAGGTTACCAGTGGGAGATGAGGACCAGCAAGAGCTTTCAGGGCTGGCACCTTTCGTGTAGGAGCAATCCCTGGACGTTCGCAATTTCGGTGTTGAGCTCTGGCCAGATTGAGCAGGAGAGGCTGTGTACGTTGGAAGTTTTAGTAGGCTAAACAAGTTCAGAGCCCAAGTGTTTGTGGTTCGTTTGAGAGGTTACCAGTGGGAGATGAGGACCAGCAAGAGCTTTCAGGGCTGGCACCTTTAGTGTAGGAGCAATCGCTGGACGTTCGCAATGTCGGTGTTGAGCTCTGGCCAGATTGAGCAGGAGAGGCTGTGTACGTTGGAAGTTTTAGTAGGCTAAACAAGTTCAGAGCCCAAGTGTTTGTGGTTCGTTTGAGAGGTTACCAGTGGGAGATGAGGACCAGCAAGAGCTTTCAGGGCTGGCACCTTTAGTGTAGGAGCAATCGCTGGACGTTCGCAATTTCGTTGGTGAATTTTGGCCAGATTGAGCAGGAGAGGCTGTGTACGTTGGAAGTTTTAGTAGGCTAAACAAGTTCAGAGCCCAAGTGTTTGTGGTTCGTTTGAGAGGTTACCAGTGGGAGATGAGGACCAGCAAGAGCTTTCAGGGCTGGCACCTTTAGTGTAGGAGCAATCGCTGGACGTTCGCAATGTCGGTGTTGAGCTCTGGCCAGATTGAGCAGGAGAGGCTGTGTACGTTGGAAGTTTTAGTAGGCTAAACAAGTTCAGAGCCCAAGTGTTTGTGGTTCGTTTGAGAGGTTACCAGTGGGAGATGAGGACCAGCAAGAGCTTTCAGGGCTGGCACCTTTAGTGTAGGAGCAATCGCTGGACGTTCGCAATTTCGGTGTTGAGCTCTGGCCAGATTGAGCAGGAGAGGCTGTGTACGTTGGAAGTTTTAGTAGGCTAAACAAGTTCAGAGCCCAAGTGTTTGTGGTTCGTTTGAGAGGTTACCAGTGGGAGATGAGGACCAGCAAGAGCTTTCAGGGCTGGCACCTTTAGTGTAGGAGCAATCGCTGGACGTTCACAATGTCGGTGTTGAGCTCTGGCCAGATTGAGCAGGAGAGGCTGTGTACGTTGGAAGTTTTAGTAGGCTAAACAAGTTCAGAGCCCAAGTGTTTGTGGTTCGTTTGAGAGGTTACCAGTGGGAGATGAGGACCAGCAAGAGCTTTCAGGGCTGGCACCTTTAGTGTAGGAGCAATCGCTGGACGTTCGCAATGTCGGTGTTGAGCTCTGGCCAGATTGAGCAGGAGAGGCTGTGTACGTTGGAAGTTTTAGTAGGCTAAACAAGTTCAGAGCCCAAGTGTTTGTGGTTCGTTTGAGAGGTTACCAGTGGGAGATGAGGACCAGCAAGAGCTTTCAGGGCTGGCACCTTTAGTGTAGGAGCAATCCCTGGACGTTCGCAATTTCGTTGGTGAATTTTGGCCAGATTGAGCAGGAGAGGCTGTGTACGTTGGAAGTTTTAGTAGGCTAAACAAGTTCAGAGGCCAAGTGTTTGTGGTTCGTTTGAGAGGTTACCAGTGGGAGATGAGGACCAGCAAGAGCTTTCAGGGCTGGCACCTTTAGTGTAGGAGCAATCGCTGGACGTTCGCAATGTCGGTGTTGAGCTCTGGCCAGATTGAGCAGGAGAGGCTGTGTACGTTGGAAGTTTTAGTAGGCGAAACAAGTTCAGAGCCCAAGTGTTTGTGGTTCGTTTGAGAGGTTACCAGTGGGAGATGAGGACCAGCAAGAGCTTTCAGGGCTGGCACCTTTAGTGTAGGAGCAATCGCTGGACGTTCGCAATTTCGGTGTTGAGCTCTGGCCAGATTGAGCAGGAGAGGCTGTGTACGTTGGAAGTTTTAGTAGGCTAAACAAGTTCAGAGCCCAAGTGTTTGTGGTTCATTTGAGAGGTTACCAGTGGGAGATGAGGACCAGCAAGAGCTTTCAGGGCTGGCAGCTTTAGTGTAGGAGCAATCGCTGGACGTTCGCAATTTCGGTGTTGAGCTCTGGCCAGATTGAGCAGGAGAGGCTGTGTACGTTGGAAGTTTTAGTAGGCTAAACAAGTTCAGAGCCCAAGTGTTTGTGGTTCGTTTGAGAGGTTACCAGTGGGAGATGAGGACCAGCAAGAGCTTTCAGGGCTGGCACCTTTAGTGTAGGAGCAATCGCTGGACGTTCGCAATGTCGGTGTTGAGCTCTGGCCAGATTGAGCAGGAGAGGCTGTGTACGATGGAAGTTTTAGTAGCCTAAACAAGTTCAGAGCCCAAGTGTTTGTGGTTCGTTTGAGAGGTTACCAGTGGGAGATGAGGACCAGCAAGAGCTTTCAGGGCTGGCACCTTTAGTGTAGGAGCAATCGCTGGACGTTCGTAATTCCGTTGCTGAATTTTGGGCAGATTGAGCAGGAGAGGCTGTGTACGTTGGAAGTTTTAGTAGGCTAAACAAGTTCAGAGCCCAAGTGTTTGTGGTTCGTTTGAGAGGTTACCAGTGGGAGATGAGACCAGCAAGAGCTTTCAGGGCTGGCACCTTTAGTGTAGGAGTAATCGCTGGACGTTCGCAATGTCGGTGTTGAGCTCTGGCCAGATTGAGCAGGAGAGGCTGTGTACGTTGGAAGTTTTAGTAGGCTAAACAAGTTCAGAGCCCAAGTGTTTGTGGTTCGTTTGAGAGGTTACCAGTGGGAGATGAGGACCAGCAAGAGCTTTCAGGGCTGGCACCTTTAGTGTAGGAGCAATCGCTGGACGTTCGCAATGTCGGTGTTGAGCTCTGGCCAGATTGAGCAGGAGAGGCTGTATACGTTGGAAGTTTTAGTAGGCTAAACAAGTTCAGAGCCCAAGTGTTTGTGGTTCGTTTGAGAGGTTACCAGTGGGAGATGAGGACCAGCAAGAGCTTTCAGGGCTGGCACCTTTAGTGTAGGAGCAATCGCTGGACGTTCGCAATTTCGGTGTTGAGCTCTGGCCAGATTGAGCAGGAGAGGCTGTGTACGTTGGAAGTTTTAGTAGGCTAAACAAGTTCAGAGCCCAAGTGTTTGTGGTTCGTTTGAGAGGTTACCAGTGGGAGAGGAGGACCAGCAAGAGCTTTCAGGGCTGGCACCTTTAGTGTAGGAGCAATCGCTGGACGTTCGCAATGTCGGTGTTGAGCTCTGGCCACATTGAGCAGGAGAGGCTGTGTACGTTGGAAGTTTTAGTAGGCGAAACAAGTTCAGAGCCCAAGTGTTTGTGGTTCGTTTGAGAGGTTACCAGTGGGAGATGAGGAGCAGCAAGAGCTTTCAGGGCTGGCACCTTTAGTGTAGGAGCAATCCTGGACGTTCGCAATGTCGGTGTTGAGCTCTGGCCAGATTGAGCAGGAGAGGCTGTGTACGTTGGAAGTTTTAGTAGGCTAAACAAGTTCAGAGCCCAAGTGTTTGTGGTTCGTTTGAGAGGTTACCAGTGGGAGATGAGGACCAGCAAGAGCTTTCAGGGCTGGCACCTTTAGTGTAGGAGCAATCGCTGGACGTTCGCAATTTCGGTGTTGAGCTCTGGCCAGATTGAGCAGGAGAGGCTGTGTACGTTGGAAGTTTTAGTAGGCGAAACAAGTTCAGAGCCCAAGTGTTTGTGGTTCGTTTGAGAGGTTACCAGTGGGAGATGAGGACCAGCAAGAGCTTTCAGGGCTGGCACCTTTAGTGTAGGAGCAATCGCTGGACGTTCGCAATGTCGGTGTTGAGCTCTGGCCAGATTGAGCAGGAGAGGCTGTGTACGTTGAAGTTTTAGTAGGCTAAACAAGTTCAGAGCCCAAGTGTTTGTGGTTCGTTTGAGAGGTTACCAGTGGAGATGAGGACCAGCAAGAGCTTTCAGGGCTGGCACCTTTAGTGTAGGAGCAATCGCTGGACGTTCGCAATTTCGGTGTTGAGCTCTGGCCAGATTGAGTAGGAGAGGCTGTGTACGTTGGAAGTTTTAGTAGGCTAAACAAGTTCAGAGGCCAAGTGTTTGTGGTTCGTTTGAGAGGTTACCAGTGGGAGATGAGGACCAGCAAGAGCTTTCAGGGCTGGCACCTTTAGTGTAGGAGCAATCGCTGGACGTTCGCAATTTCGGTGTTGAGCTCTGGCCAGATTGAGCAGGAGAGGCTGTGTACGTTGGAAGTTTTAGTAGGCGAAACAAGTTCAGAGCCCAAGTGTTTGTGGTTCGTTTGAGAGATTAGCAGTGGGAGATGAGGACCAGCAAGAGCTTTCAGGGCTGGCACCTTTAGTGTAGGAGCAATCCCTGGACGTTCGCAATTTCGGTGTTGAGCTCTGGCCAGATTGAGCAGGAGAGGCTGTGTACGATGGAAGTTTTAGTAGGCTAAACAAGTTCAGAGCCCAAGTGTTTGTGGTTCGTTTGAGAGGTTACCAGTGGGAGATGAGGACCAGCAAGAGCTTTCAGGGCTGGCACCTTTAGTGTAGGAGCAATCGCTGGACGTTCGTAATTCGTTGCTGAATTTTGGCCAGATTGAGCAGGAGAGGCTGTGTACGTTGGAAGTTTTAGTAGGCTAAACAAGTTCAGAGCCCAAGTGTTTGTGGTTCGTTTGAGAGGTTACCAGTGGGAGATGAGGACCAGCAAGAGCTTTCAGGGCTGGCACCTTTAGTGTAGGAGTAATCGCTGGACGTTCGCAATGTCGGTGTTGAGCTCTGGCCAGATTGAGCAGGAGAGGCTGTGTACGTTGGAAGTTTTAGTAGGCTAAACAAGTTCAGAGCCCAAGTGTTTGTGGTTCGTTTGAGAGGTTACCAGTGGGAGATGAGGACCAGCAAGAGCTTTCAGGGCTGGCACCTTTAGTGTAGGAGCAATCGCTGGACGTTCGCAATTTCGGTGTTGAGCTCTGGCCAGATTGAGCAGGAGAGGCTGTGTACGTTGGAAGTTTTAGTAGGCTAAACAAGTTCAGAGCCCAAGTGTTTGTGGTTCGTTTGAGAGGTTACCAGTGGGAGATGAGGACCAGCAAGAGCTTTCAGGGCTGGCACCTTTAGTGTAGGAGCAATCGCTGGACGTTCGCAATGTCGGTGTTGAGCTCTGGCCAGATTGAGCAGGAGAGGCTGTGTACGTTGGAAGTTTTAGTAGGTGAAACAAGTTCAGAGCCCAAGTGTTTGTGGTTCGTTTGAGAGGTTACCAGTGGGAGAGGAGGACCAGCAAGAGCTTTCAGGGCTGGCACCTTTAGTGTAGGAGCAATCGCTGGACGTTCGCAATTTCGTTGGTGAATTTTGGCCAGTTTGAGCAGGAGAGGCTGTGTACGTTGGAAGTTTTAGTAGGCGAAACAAGTTCAGAGCCCAAGTGTTTGTGGTTCGTTTGAGAGGTTACCAGTGGGAGATGAGGAGCAGCAAGAGCTTTCAGGGCTGGCACCTTTAGTGTAGGAGCAATCGCTGGACGTTCGCAATTTCGGTGTTGAGCTCTGGCCAGATTGAGCAGGAGAGGCTGTGTACGTTGGAAGTTTTAGTAGGCGAAACAAGTTCAGAGCCCAAGTGTTTGTGGTTCGTTTGAGAGGTTACCAGTGGGAGATGAGGACCAGCAAGAGCTTTCAGGGCTGGCACCTTTAGTGTAGGAGCAATCGCTGGACGTTCGCAATGTCGGTGTTGAGCTCTGGCCAGATTGAGCAGGAGAGGCTGTGTACGTTGGAAGTTTTAGTAGGCGAAACAAGTTCAGAGCCCAAGTGTTTGTGGTTCGTTTGAGAGGTTACCAGTGGGAGATGAGGACCAGTAAGAGCTTTCAGGGCTGGCACCTTTAGTGTAGGAGCAATCGCTGGACGTTCGTAATTCCGTTGCTGATTTTTGGGCAGATTGAGCAGGAGAGGCTGTGTACGTTGGAAGTTTTAGTAGGCTAAACAAGTTCAGAGCCAAGTGTTTGTGGTTCCTTTGAGAGGTTACCAGTGGGAGATGAGGACCAGCAAGAGCTTTCAGGGCTGGCACCTTTAGTGTAGGAGCAATCGCTGGACGTTCGTAATTCCGTTGCTGAATTTTGGGCAGATTGAGCAGGAGAGGCTGTGTACGTTGGAAGTTTTAGTAGGCTAAACAAGTTCAGAGCCCAAGTGTTTGTGGATCGTTTGAGAGGTTACAGTGGGAGATGAGGACCAGCAAGAGCTTTCAGGGCTGGCACCTTTAGTGCAGGAGCAATCGCTGGACGTTCGCAATGTCGGTGTTGAGCTCTGGCCAGATTGAGCAGGAGAGGCTGTATACGTTGGAAGTTTTAGTAGGCTAAACAAGTTCAGAGGCCAAGTGTTTGTGGTTCGTTTGAGAGGTTACCAGTGGGAGATGAGGACCAGCAAGAGCTTTCAGGGCTGGCACCTTTAGTGTAGGAGCAATCGCTGGACGTTCACAATGTCGGTGTTGAGCTCTGGCCAGATTGAGCAGGAGAGGCTGTGTACGTTGGAAGTTTTAGTAGGCTAAACAAGTTCAGAGCCCAAGTGTTTGTGGTTCGTTTGAGAGGTTACCAGTGGGAGATGAGGACCAGCAAGAGCTTTCAGGGCTGGCACCTTTAGTGTAGGAGCAATCGCTGGACGTTCGCAATTTCGTTGGTGAATTTTGGCCAGATTGAGCAGGAGAGGCTGTATACGTTGGAAGTTTTAGTAGGCTAAACAAGTTCAGAGGCCAAGTGTTTGTGGTTCGTTTGAGAGGTTACCAGTGGGAGATGAGGACCAGCAAGAGCTTTCAGGGCTGGCACCTTTAGTGTAGGAGCAATCGCTGGACGTTCGCAATGTCGGTGTTGAGCTCTGGCCAGATTGAGCAGGAGAGGCTGTGTACGTTGGAAGTTTTAGTAGGCTAAACAAGTTCAGAGCCCAAGTGTTTGTGGTTCGTTTGAGAGGTTACCAGTGGAGATGAGGAGCAGCAAGAGCTTTCAGGGCTGGCACCTTTAGTGTAGGAGCAATCGCTGGACGTTCGCAATGTCGGTGTTGAGCTCTGGCCAGATTGAGCAGGAGAGGCTGTGTACGTTGGAAGTTTTAGTAGGCTAAACAAGTTCAGAGCCCAAGTGTTTGTGGTTCGTTTGAGAGGTTACCAGTGGGAGATGAGGACCAGCAAGAGCTTTCAGGGCTGGCACCTTTAGTGTAGGAGCAATCCCTGGACGTTCGCAATTTCGGTGTTGAGCTCTGGCCAGATTGAGCAGGAGAGGCTGTGTACGTTGGAAGTTTTCCTAGGCTAAACAAGTTCAGAGCCCAAGTGTTTGTGGTTCGTTTGAGAGGTTACCAGTGGGAGATGAGGACCAGCAAGGGCTTTCAGGGCTGGCACCTTTAGTGTAGGAGCAATCCCTGGACGTTCGCAATTTCGGTGTTGAGCTCTGGCCAGATTGAGCAGGAGAGGCTGTGTACGTTGGAAGTTTTAGTAGGCTAAACAAGTTCAGAGCCCAAGTGTTTGTGGTTCGTTTGAGAGGTTACCAGTGGGAGATGAGGACCAGCAAGAGCTTTCAGGGCTGGCACCTTTAGTGTAGGAGCAATCGCTGGACGTTCGCAATTTCGGTGTTGAGCTCTGGCCAGATTGAGCAGGAGAGGCTGTGTACGTTGGAAGTTTTAGTAGGCGAAACAAGTTCAGAGCCCAAGTGTTTGTGGTTCGTTTGAGAGGTTAGCAGTGGGAGATGAGGACCAGCAAGAGCTTTCAGGGCTGGCACCTTTAGTGTAGGAGCAATCCCTGGACGTTCGCAATTTCGGTGTTGAGCTCTGGCCAGATTGAGCAGGAGAGGCTGTGTACGTTGGAAGTTTTAGTAGGCGAAACAAGTTCAGAGCCCAAGTGTTTGTGGTTCCTTTGAGAGGTTACCAGTGGGAGATGAGGACCAGCAAGAGCTTTCAGGGCTGGCACCTTTAGTGTAGGAGCAATCGCTGGACGTTCGCAATTTCGGTGTTGAGCTCTGGCCAGATTGAGCAGGAGAGGCTGTGTATGTTGGAAGTTTTAGTAGGCTAAACAAGTTCAGAGGCCAAGTGTTTGTGGTTCGTTTGAGAGGTTACCAGTGGGAGATGAGGACCAGCAAGAGCTTTCAGGGCTGGCACCTTTAGTGTAGGAGCAATCGCTGGACTTTCGCAATTTCGTTGGTGAATTTTGGCCAGATTGAGCAGGAGAGGCTGTGTACGTTGGAAGTTTTAGTAGGCTAAAGAAGTTCAGAGGCCAAGTGTTTGTGGTTCGTTTGAGAGGTTACCAGTGGGAGATGAGGACCAGCAAGAGCTTTCAGGGCTGGCACCTTTAGTGTAGGATCAATCCTTGGACGTTCGCAATTTCGGTGTTGAGCTCTGGCCAGATTGAGCAGGAGAGGCTGTGTACGTTGGAAGTTTTAGCAGCCTAAACAAGTTCAGAGCCCAAGTGTTTGTGGTTCGTTTGAGAGGTTACCAGTGGGAGATGAGGACCAGCAAGAGCTTTCAGGGCTGGCACCTTTAGTGTAGGAGCAATCGCTGGACGTTCGCAATGTCGGTGTTGAGCTCTGGCCAGATTGAGCAGGAGAGGCTGTGTACGTTGGAAGTTTTAGTAGGCTAAACAAGTTCAGAGCCCAAGTGTTTGTGGTTCGTTTGAGAGGTTACCAGTGGGAGATGAGGACCAGTAAGAGCTTTCAGGGCTGGCACCTTTAGTGTAGGAGCAATCGCTGGACGTTCGTAATTCCGTTGCTGAATTTTGGGCAGATTGAGCAGGAGAGGCTGTGTACGTTGGAAGTTTTAGTAGGCGAAACAAGTTCAGAGCCCAAGTGTTTGTGGTTCCTTTGAGAGGTTACCAGTGGGAGATGAGACCAGTAAGAGCTTTCAGGGCTGGCACCTTTAGTGTAGGAGCAATCGCTGGACGTTCGTAATTCCGTTGTTGAATTTTGGGCAGATTGAGCAGGAGAGGCTGTGTACGTTGGAAGTTTTAGTAGGCTAAACAAGTTCAGAGCCCAAGTGTTTGTGGTTCGTTTGAGAGGTTACCAGTGGGAGATGAGGACCAGCAAGAGCTTTCAGGGCTGGCACCTTTAGTGTAGGAGCAATCCCTGGACGTTCGCAATTTCGGTGTTGAGCTCTGGCCAGATTGAGCAGGAGAGGCTGTATACGTTGGAAGTTTTAGTAGGCTAAACAAGTTCAGAGCCCAAGTGTTTGTGGTTCGTTTGAGAGGTTACCAGTGGGAGATGAGGACCAGCAAGAGCTTTCAGGGCTGGCACCTTTAGTGTAGGAGCAATCCGTGGACGTTCGCAATGTCGGTGTTGAGCTCTGGCCAGATTGAGCAGGAGAGGCTGTGTACGTTGGAAGTTTTAGTAGGCTAAACAAGTTCAGAGCCCAAGTGTTTGTGGTTCGTTTGAGAGGTTACCAGTGGGAGATGAGGAGCAGCAAGAGCTTTCAGGGCTGGCACCTTTAGTGTAGGAGCAATCCCTGGACGTTCGCAATTTCGGTGTTGAGCTCTGGCCAGATTGAGCAGGAGAGGCTGTGTACGTTGGAAGTTTTAGTAGGCTAAACAAGTTCAGAGCCCAAGTGTTTGTGGTTCGTTTGAGAGGTTACCAGTGGGAGAGGAGGACCAGCAAGAGCTTTCAGGGCTGGCACCTTTAGTGTAGGAGCAATCCCTGGACGTTCGCAATTTCGTTGGTGAATTTTGGCCAGTTTGAGCAGGAGAGGCTGTGTACGTTGGAAGTTTTAGTAGGCGAAACAAATTCAGAGCCCAAGTGTTTGTGGTTCGTTTGAGAGGTTACCAGTGGGAGATGAGGAGCAGCAAGAGCTTTCAGGGCTGGCACCTTTAGTGTAGGAGCAATCCCTGGACGTTCGCAATTTCGGTGTTGAGCTCTGGCCAGATTGAGCAGGAGAGGCTGTGTACGTTGGAAGTTTTAGTAGGCTAAACAAGTTCAGAGCCCAAGTGTTTGTGGTTCGTTTGAGAGGTTACCAGTGGGAGATGAGGACCAGCAAGAGCTTTCAGGGCTGGCACCTTTAGTGTAGGAGCAATCGCTGGACGTTCGCAATTTCGGTGTTGAGCTCTGGCCAGATTGAGCAGGAGAGGCTGTGTACGTTGGAAGTTTTAGTAGGCGAAACAAGTTCAGAGCCCAAGTGTTTGTGGTTCGTTTGAGAGGTTACCAGTGGGAGATGAGGACCAGCAAGAGCTTTCAGGGCTGGCACCTTTAGTGTAGGAGCAATCGCTGGACGTTCGCAATGTCGGTGTTGAGCTCTGGCCAGATTGAGTAGGAGAGGCTGTGTACGTTGGAAGTTTTAGTAGGCGAAACAAGTTCAGAGCCCAAGTGTTTGTGGTTCGTTTGAGAGGTTACCAGTGGGAGATGAGGACCAGCAAGAGCTTTCAGGGCTGGCACCTTTAGTGTAGGAGCAATCGCTGGACGTTCGCAATTTCGGTGTTGAGCTCTGGCCAGATTGAGTAGGAGAGGCTGTGTACGTTGGAAGTTTTAGTAGGCTAAACAAGTTCAGAGGCCAAGTGTTTGTGGTTCGTTTGAGAGGTTACCAGTGGGAGATGAGGACCAGCAAGAGCTTTCAGGGCTGGCACCTTTAGTGTAGGAGCAATCGCTGGACGTTCGCAATTTCGGTGTTGAGCTCTGGCCAGATTGAGCAGGAGAGGCTGTGTACGTTGGAAGTTTTAGTAGGCGAAACAAGTTCAGAGCCCAAGTGTTTGTGGTTCCTTTGAGAGGTTACCAGTGGGAGATGAGGACCAGCAAGAGCTTTCAGGGCTGGCACCTTTAGTGTAGGAGCAATCGCTGGACTTTCGCAATTTCGTTGGTGAATTTTGGCCAGATTGAGCAGGAGAGGCTGTGTACGTTGGAAGTTTTAGTAGGCTAAAGAAGTTCAGAGGCCAAGTGTTTGTGGTTCGTTTGAGAGGTTACCAGTGGGAGATGAGGACCAGCAAGAGCTTTCAGGGCTGGCACCTTTAGTGTAGGAGCAATCGCTGGACGTTCGCAATTTCGGTGTTGAGCTCTGGCCAGATTGAGCAGGAGAGGCTGTGTACGTTGGAAGTTTTAGTAGGCTAAACAAGTTCAGAGCCCAAGTGTTTGTGGTTCGTTTGAGAGGTTACCAGTGGGAGATGAGGACCAGCAAGAGCTTTCAGGGCTGGCACCTTTAGTGTAGGAGCAATCGCTGGACGTTCGCAATGTCGGTGTTGAGCTCTGGCCAGATTGAGCAGGAGAGGCTGTGTACGTTGGAAGTTTTAGTAGGCTAAACAAGTTCAGAGCCCAAGTGTTTGTGGTTCGTTTGAGAGGTTACCAGTGGGAGATGAGGACCAGTAAGAGCTTTCAGGGCTGGCACCTTTAGTGTAGGAGCAATCGCTGGACGTTCGTAATTCCGTTGCTGAATTTTGGGCAGATTGAGCAGGAGAGGCTGTGTACGTTGGAAGTTTTAGTAGGCGAAACAAGTTCAGAGCCCAAGTGTTTGTGGTTCCTTTGAGAGGTTACCAGTGGGAGATGAGGACCAGTAAGAGCTTTCAGGGCTGGCACCTTTAGTGTAGGAGCAATCGCTGGACGTTCGTAATTCCGTTGTTGAATTTTGGGCAGATTGAGCAGGAGAGGCTGTGTACGTTGGAAGTTTTAGTAGGCTAAACAAGTTCAGAGCCCAAGTGTTTGTGGTTCGTTTGAGAGGTTACCAGTGGGAGATGAGGACCAGCAAGAGCTTTCAGGGCTGGCACCTTTAGTGTAGGAGCAATCCCTGGACGTTCGCAATTTCGGTGTTGAGCTCTGGCCAGATTGAGCAGGAGAGGCTGTATACGTTGGAAGTTTTAGTAGGCTAAACAAGTTCAGAGCCCAAGTGTTTGTGGTTCGTTTGAGAGGTTACCAGTGGGAGATGAGGACCAGCAAGAGCTTTCAGGGCTGGCACCTTTAGTGTAGGAGCAATCCGTGGACGTTCGCAATGTCGGTGTTGAGCTCTGGCCAGATTGAGCAGGAGAGGCTGTGTACGTTGGAAGTTTTCCTAGGCTAAACAAGTTCAGAGCCCAAGTGTTTGTGGTTCGTTTGAGAGGTTACCAGTGGGAGATGAGGACCAGCAAGAGCTTTCAGGGCTGGCACCTTTAGTGTAGGAGCAATCCCTGGACGTTCGCAATTTCGGTGTTGAGCTCTGGCCAGATTGAGCAGGAGAGGCTGTGTACGTTGGAAGTTTTAGTAGGCTAAACAAGTTCAGAGGCCAAGTGTTTGTGGTTCGTTTGAGAGGTTACCAGTGGGAGAGGAGGACCAGCAAGAGCTTTCAGGGCTGGCACCTTTAGTGTAGGAGCAATCCCTGGACGTTCGCAATTTCGTTGGTGAATTTTGGCCAGTTTGAGCAGGAGAGGCTGTGTACGTTGGAAGTTTTAGTAGGCGAACAAATTCAGAGCCCAAGTGTTTGTGGTTCGTTTGAGAGGTTACCAGTGGGAGATGAGGAGCAGCAAGAGCTTTCAGGGCTGGCACCTTTAGTGTAGGAGCAATCCCTGGACGTTCGCAATTTCGGTGTTGAGCTCTGGCCAGATTGAGCAGGAGAGGCTGTGTACGTTGGAAGTTTTAGTAGGCTAAACAAGTTCAGAGCCCAAGTGTTTGTGGTTCGTTTGAGAGGTTACCAGTGGGAGATGAGGACCAGCAAGAGCTTTCAGGGCTGGCACCTTTAGTGTAGGAGCAATCGCTGGACGTTCGCAATTTCGGTGTTGAGCTCTGGCCAGATTGAGCAGGAGAGGCTGTGTACGTTGGAAGTTTTAGTAGGCGAAACAAGTTCAGAGCCCAAGTGTTTGTGGTTCGTTTTGAGAGGTTACCAGTGGGAGATGAGGACCAGCAAGAGCTTTCAGGGCTGGCACCTTTAGTGTAGGAGCAATCGCTGGACGTTCGCAATTTCGGTGTTGAGCTCTGGCCAGATTGAGCAGGAGAGGCTGTGTACGTTGGAAGTTTTAGTAGGCGAAACAAGTTCAGAGCCCAAGTGTTTGTGGTTCCTTTGAGAGGTTACCAGTGGGAGATGAGGACCAGCAAGAGCTTTCAGGGCTGGCACCTTTAGTGTAGGAGCAATCGCTGGACTTTCGCAATTTCGTTGGTGAATTTTGGCCAGATTGAGCAGGAGAGGCTGTGTACGTTGGAAGTTTTAGTAGGCTAAAGAAGTTCAGAGGCCAAGTGTTTGTGGTTCGTTTGAGAGGTTACCAGTGGGAGATGAGGACCAGCAAGAGCTTTCAGGGCTGGCACCTTTAGTGTAGGAGCAATCGCTTGGACGTTCGCAATTTCGGTGTTGAGCTCTGGCCAGATTGAGCAGGAGAGGCTGTGTACGTTGGAAGTTTTAGTAAGGCTAAACAAGTTCAGAGCCCAAGTGTTTGTGGTTCGTTTGAGAGGTTACCAGTGGGAGATGAGGACCAGCAAGAGCTTTCAGGGCTGGCACCTTTAGTGTAGGAGCAATCGCTGGACGTTCGCAATGTCGGTGTTGAGCTCTGGCCACATTGAGCAGGAGAGGCTGTGTACGTTGGAAGTTTTAGTAGGCTAAACAAGTTCAGAGCCCAAGTGTTTGTGGTTCGTTTGAGAGGTTACCAGTGGGAGATGAGGACCAGTAAGAGCTTTCAGGGCTGGCACCTTTAGTGTAGGAGCAATCGCTGGACGTTCGTAATTCCGTTGCTGAATTTTGGGCAGATTGAGCAGGAGAGGCTGTGTACGTTGGAAGTTTTAGTAGGCGAAACAAGTTCAGAGCCCAAGTGTTTGTGGTTCCTTTGAGAGGTTACCAGTGGGAGATGAGGACCAGTAAGAGCTTTCAGGGCTGGCACCTTTAGTGTAGGAGCAATCGCTGGACGTTCGTAATTCCGTTGTTGAATTTTGGGCAGATTGAGCAGGAGAGGCTGTGTACGTTGGAAGTTTTAGTAGGCTAAACAAGTTCAGAGCCCAAGTGTTTGTGGTTCGTTTGAGAGGTTACCAGTGGGAGATGAGGACCAGCAAGAGCTTTCAGGGCTGGCACCTTTAGTGTAGGAGCAATCCCTGGACGTTCGCAATGTCGGTGTTGAGCTCTGGCCAGATTGAGCAGGAGAGGCTGTATACGTTGGAAGTTTTAGTAGGCTAAACAAGTTCAGAGCCCAAGTGTTTGTGGTTCGTTTGAGAGGTTACCAGTGGGAGATGAGGACCAGCAAGAGCTTTCAGGGCTGGCACCTTTAGTGTAGGAGCAATCCGTGGACGTTCGCAATGTCGGTGTTGAGCTCTGGCCAGATTGAGCAGGAGAGGCTGTGTACGTTGGAAGTTTTCCTAGGCTAAACAAGTTCAGAGCCCAAGTGTTTGTGGTTCGTTTGAGAGGTTACCAGTGGGAGATGAGGACCAGCAAGAGCTTTCAGGGCTGGCACCTTTAGTGTAGGAGCAATCCCTGGACGTTCGCAATGTCGGTGTTGAGCTCTGGCCAGATTGAGCAGGAGAGGCTGTGTACGTTGGAAGTTTTAGTAGGCTAAACAAGTTCAGAGGCCAAGTGTTTGTGGTTCGTTTGAGAGGTTACCAGTGGGAGAGGAGGACCAGCAAGAGCTTTCAGGGCTGGCACCTTTAGTGTAGGAGCAATCCCTGGACGTTCGCAATTTCGTTGGTGAATTTTGGCCAGTTTGAGCAGGAGAGGCTGTGTACGTTGGAAGTTTTAGTAGGCGAAACAAATTCAGAGCCCAAGTGTTTGTGGTTCGTTTGAGAGGTTACCAGTGGGAGATGAGGAGCAGCAAGAGCTTTCAGGGCTGGCACCTTTAGTGTAGGAGCAATCCCTGGACGTTCGCAATTTCGGTGTTGAGCTCTGGCCAGATTGAGCAGGAGAGGCTGTGTACGTTGGAAGTTTTAGTAGGCTAAACAAGTTCAGAGCCCAAGTGTTTGTGGTTCGTTTGAGAGGTTACCAGTGGGAGATGAGGACCAGCAAGAGCTTTCAGGGCTGGCACCTTTAGTGTAGGAGCAATCGCTGGACGTTCGCAATTTCGGTGTTGAGCTCTGGCCAGATTGAGCAGGAGAGGCTGTGTACGTTGGAAGTTTTAGTAGGCGAAACAAGTTCAGAGCCCAAGTGTTTGTGGTTCGTTTGAGAGGTTACCAGTGGGAGAGGAGGACCAGCAAGAGCTTCAGGGCTGGCACCTTTAGTGTAGGAGCAATCGCTGGACGTTCGCAATGTCGGTGTTGAGCTCTGGCCAGATTGAGTAGGAGAGGCTGTGTACGTTGGAAGTTTTAGTAGGCGAAACAAGTTCAGAGCCCAAGTGTTTGTGGTTCGTTTGAGAGGTTACCAGTGGGAGATGAGGACCAGCAAGAGCTTTCAGGGCTGGCACCTTTAGTGTAGGAGCAATCGCTGGACGTTCGCAATTTCGGTGTTGAGCTCTGGCCAGATTGAGTAGGAGAGGCTGTGTACGTTGGAAGTTTTAGTAGGCTAAACAAGTTCAGAGGCCAAGTGTTTGTGGTTCGTTTGAGAGGTTACCAGTGGGAGATGAGGACCAGCAAGAGCTTTCAGGGCTGGCACCTTTAGTGTAGGAGCAATCGCTGGACGTTCGCAATTTCGGTGTTGAGCTCTGGCCAGATTGAGCAGGAGAGGCTGTGTACGTTGGAAGTTTTAGTAGGCGAAACAAGTTCAGAGCCCAAGTGTTTGTGGTTCGTTTGAGAGGTTAGCAGTGGGAGATGAGGACCAGCAAGAGCTTTCAGGGCTGGCACCTTTAGTGTAGGAGCAATCCCTGGACGTTCGCAATTTCGGTGTTGTCAGCTCTGGCCAGATTGAGCAGGAGAGGCTGTGTACGATGGAAGTTTTAGTAGCCTAAACAAGTTCAGAGCCCAAGTGTTTGTGGTTCGTTTGAGAGGTTACCAGTGGGAGATGAGGACCAGCAAGAGCTTTCAGGGCTGGCACCTTTAGTGTAGGAGCAATCGCTGGACGTTCGTAGTTCCGTTGCTGAATTTTGGCCAGATTGAGCAGGAGAGGCTGTGTACGTTGGAAGTTTTAGTAGGCTAAACAAGTTCAGAGCCCAAGTGTTTGTGGTTCGTTTGAGAGGTTACCAGTGGGAGATGAGGACCAGCAAGAGCTTTCAGGGCTGGCACCTTTAGTGTAGGAGTAATCGCTGGACGTTCGCAATGTCAGGTGTTGAGCTCTGGCCAGATTGAGCAGGAGAGGCTGTGTACGTTGGAAGTTTTAGTAGGCTAAACAAGTTCAGAGCCCAAGTGTTTGTGGTTCGTTTGAGACGTTACCAGTGGGAGATGAGGACCAGCAAGAGCTTTCAGGGCTGGCACCTTTAGTGTAGGAGCAATCGCTGGACGTTCGCAATTTCGGTGTTGAGCTCTGGCCAGATTGAGCAGGAGAGGCTGTGCACGTTGGAAGTTTTAGTAGGCTAAACAGTTCAGAGCCCAAGTGTTTGCGGTTCGTTGAGAGGTTACCAGTGGGAGATGAGGACCAGCAAGAGCTTTCAGGGCTGGCACCTTTAGTGTAGGAGCAATCGCTGGATGTTCGCAATGTCGGTGTTGAGCTCTGGCCAGATTGAGCAGGAGAGGCTGTGTACGTTGGAAGTTTTAGTAGGTGAAACAAGTTCAGAGCCCAAGTGTTTGTGGTTCGTTTGAGAGGTTACCAGTGGGAGAGGAGGACCAGCAAGAGCTTTCAGGGCTGGCACCTTTAGTGTAGGAGCAATCGCTGGACGTTCGCAATTTCGTTGGTGAATTTGGCCAGTTTGAGCAGGAGAGGCTGTGTACGTTGGAAGTTTTAGTAGGCGAAACAAGTTCAGAGCCCAAGTGTTTGTGGTTTCGTTTGAGAGGTTACCAGTGGGAGATGAGGAGCAGCAAGAGCTTTCAGGGCTGGCACCTTTAGTGTAGGAGCAATCGCTGGACGTTCGCAATTTCGGTGTTGAGCTCTGGCCAGATTGAGCAGGAGAGGCTGTGTACGTTGGAAGTTTTAGTAGGCGAAACAAGTTCAGAGCCCAAGTGTTTGTGGTTCGTTTGAGAGGTTACCAGTGGGAGATGAGGACCAGCAAGAGCTTTCAGGGCTGGCACCTTTAGTGTAGGAGCAATCGCTGGACGTTCGCAATTTCGGTGTTGAGCTCTGGCCAGATTGAGCAGGAGAGGCTGTGTACGTTGGAAGTTTTAGTAGGCGAAACAAGTTCAGAGCCCAGTGTTTGTGGTTCGTTTGAGAGGTTACCAGTGGGAGATGAGGACCAGTAAGAGCTTTCAGGGCTGGCACCTTTAGTGTAGGAGCAATCGCTGGACGTTCGTAATTCCGTTGCTGATTTTTGGGCAGATTGAGCAGGAGAGGCTGTGTACGTTGGAAGTTTAGTAGGCTAAACAAGTTCAGAGCCAAGTGTTTGTGGTTCCTTTGAGAGGTTACCAGTGGGAGATGAGGACCAGCAAGAGCTTTCAGGGCTGGCACCTTTAGTGTAGGAGCAATCGCTGGACGTTCGTAATCCGTTGCTGAATTTTGGCGCAGATTGAACAGGAGAGGCTGTGTACGTTGGAAGTTTTAGTAGGCTAAACAAGTTCAGAGCCCAAGTGTTTGTGGATCGTTTGAGAGGTTACCAGTGGGAGATGAGGACCAGCAAGAGCTTTCAGGGCTGGCACCTTTAGTGCAGGAGCAATCGCTGGACGTTCGCAATGTCGGTGTTGAGCTCTGGCCAGATTGAGCAGGAGAGGCTGTATACGTTGGAAGTTTTAGTAGGCTAAACAAGTTCAGAGGCCAAGTGTTTGTGGTTCGTTTGAGAGGTTACCAGTGGAGATGAGGACCCAGCAAGAGCTTTCAGGGCTGGCACCTTTAGTGTAGGAGCAATCGCTGGACGTTCACAATGTCGGTGTTGAGCTCTGGCCAGATTGAGCAGGAGAGGCTGTGTACGTTGGAAGTTTTAGTAGGCTAAACAAGTTCAGAGCCCAAGTGTTTGTGGTTCGTTTGAGAGGTTACCAGTGGGAGATGAGGGACCAGCAAGAGCTTTCAGGGCTGGCACCTTTAGTGTAGGAGCAATCCCTGGACGTTCGCAATTTCGGTGTTGAGCTCTGGCCAGATTGAGCAGGAGAGGCTGTGTACGATGGAAGTTTTAGTAGCCTAAACAAGTTCAGAGCCCAAGTGTTTGTGGTTCGTTTGAGAGGTTACCAGTGGGAGATGAGGACCAGCAAGAGCTTTCAGGGCTGGCACCTTTAGTGTAGGGAGCAATCGCTGGACGTTCGTAATTCCGTTGCTGAATTTTGGCCAGATTGAGCAGGAGAGGGCTGTGTACGTTGGAAGTTTTAGTAGGCTAAACAAGTTCAGAGCCCAAGTGTTTGTGTTCGTTTGAGAGGTTACCAGTGGGAGATGAGGACCAGCAAGAGCTTTCAGGGGCTGGCACCTTTAGTGTAGGAGTAATCGCTGGAACGTTCGCAATGTCGGTGTTGAGCTCTGGCCAGATTGAGCAGGAGAGGCTGTGTACGTTGGAAGTTTTAGTAGGCTAAACAAGTTCAGAGCCCAAGTGTTTGTGGTTCGTTTGAGACGTTACCAGTGGGAGATGAGGACCAGCAAGAGCTTTCAGGGCTGGCACCTTTAGTGTAGGAGCAATCGCTGGACGTTCGCAATTTCGGTGTTGAGCTCTGGCCAGATTGAGCAGGAGAGGCTGTGCACGTGGAAGTTTTAGTAGGCTAAACAAGTTCAGAGCCCAAGTGTTTGCGGTTCGTTTGAGAGGTTACCAGTGGGAGATGAGGACCAGCAAGAGCTTTCAGGGCTGGCACCCTTTAGTGTAGGAGCAATCGCTGGATGTTCGCAATGTCGGTGTTGAGCTCTGGCCAGATTGAGCAGGAGAGGCTGTGTACGTTGGAAGTTTAGTAGGTGAAACAAGTTCAGAGCCCAAGTGTTTGTGGTTCGTTTGAGAGGTTACCAGTGGGAGAGGGAGGACCAGCAAGAGCTTTCAGGGCTGGCACCTTTAGTGTAGGAGCAATCGCTGGACGTTCGCAATTTCGTTGGTGAATTTTGGCCAGTTTGAGCAGGAGAGGCTGTGTACGTTGGAAGTTTTAGTAGGCGAAACAAGTTCAGAGCCCAAGTGTTTGTGGTTCGTTTGAGAGGTTACCAGTGGGAGATGAGGAGCAGCAAGAGCTTTCAGGGCTGGCACCTTTAGTGTAGGAGCAATCGCTGGACGTTCGCAATTTCGGTGTTGAGCTCTGGCCAGATTGAGCAGGAGAGGCTGTGTACGTTGGAAGTTTTTAGTAGGCGAAACAAGTTCAGAGCCCAAGTGTTTGTGGTTCGTTTGAGAGGTTAGCAGTGGGAGATGAGGACCAGCAAGAGCTTTCAGGGCTGGCACCTTTAGTGTAGGAGCAATCGCTGGACGTTCGCAATTTCGGTGTTGAGCTCTGGCCAGATTGAGCAGGAGAGGCTGTGTACGTTGGAAGTTTTAGTAGGCGAAACAAGTTCAGAGCCCAAGTGTTTGTGGTTCGTTTGAGAGTTACCAGTGGGAGATGAGGACCAGTAAGAGCTTTCAGGGCTGGCACCTTTAGTGTAGGAGCAATCGCTGGACGTTCGTAATTCCGTTGCTGATTTTTGGGCAGATTGAGCAGGAGAGGCTGTGTACGTTGGAAGTTTTAGTAGGCTAAACAAGTTCAGAGCCCAAGTGTTTGTGGTTCCTTTGAGAGGTTACCAGTGGGAGATGAGGACCAGCAAGAGCTTTCAGGGCTGGCACCTTTAGTGTAGGAGCAATCGCTGGACGTTCGTAATTCCGTTGCTGAATATTTGGGCAGATTGAAACAGGAGAGGCTGTGTACGTTGGAAGTTTTAGTAGGCCTAAACAAGTTCAGAGCCCAAGTGTTTGTGGATCGTTGAGAGGTTACCAGTGGGAGATGAGGACAGACAAGAGCTTTCAGGGCTGGCACCTTTAGTGCAGGAGCAATCGCTGGACGTCTCGCAATGTCGGTGTTGAGCTCTGGCCAGATTGAGCAGGAGAGGCTGTATACGTTGGAAGTTTTAGTAGGCTAAACAAGTTCAGAGGCCAAGTGTTTGTGGTTCGTTTGAGCAGGTTACCAGTGGGAGATGAGGACCAGCAAGAGCTTTCAGGGCTGGCACCTTTAGTGTAGGAGCAATCGCTGGACGTTCACAATGTCGGTGTTGAGCTCTGGCCAGATTGAGCAGGAGAGGCTGTGTACGTTGGAAGTTTTAGTAGGCTAAACAAGTTCAGAGCCCAAGTGTTTGTGGGTTCGTTTGAGAGGTTACCAGTGGGAGATGAGGACCAGCAAGAGCTTTCAGGGCTGGCACCTTTAGTGTAGGAGCAATCGCTGGACGTTCGCAATTTCGTTGGTGAATTTTGGCCAGATTGAGCAGGAGAGGCTGTATACGTTGGAAGTTTTAGTAGGCTAAACAAGTTCAGAGCCCCAAGTGTTTGTGGTTCGTTTGAGAGGTTACCAGTGGGAGATGAGGACCAGCAAGAGCTTTCAGGGCTGGCACCTTTAGTGTAGGAGCAATCGCTGGACGTTCGCAATGTCGGTGTTGAGCTCTGGCCAGATTGAGCAGGAGAGGCTGTGTACGTTGGAGTTTTAGTAGGCTAAACAAGTTCAGAGCCCAAGTGTTTGTGGTTCGTTTGAGAGGTTACCAGTGGGAGATGAGGACCAGCAAGAGCTTTCAGGGCTGGCACCTTTAGTGTAGGAGCAATCGCTGGACGTTCGCAATGTCGGTGTTGAGCTCTGGCCAGATTGAGCAGGAGAGGCTGTGTACGTTGGAAGTTTTAGTAGGCTAAAACAAGTTCAGAGCCCAAGTGTTTGTGGTTCGTTTGAGAGGTTACCAGTGGGAGATGAGGACCAGCAAGAGCTTTCAGGGCTGGCACCTTTAGTGTAGGAGCAATCCCCTGGACGTTCGCAATTTCGGTGTTGAGCTCTGGCCAGATTGAGCAGGAGAGGCTGTATACGTTGGAAGTTTTAGTAGGCTAAACAAGTTCAGAGCCCAAGTGTTTGTGGTTCGTTTGAGAGGTTACCAGTGGGAGATGAGGACCAGCAAGAGCTTTCAGGGCTGGCACCTTTAGTGTAGGAGCAATCCGTGGACGTTCGCAATGTCGGTGTTGAGCTCTGGCCAGATTGAGCAGGAGAGGCTGTGTACGTTGGAAGTTTTCCTAGGCTAAACAAGTTCAGAGCCCAAGTGTTTGTGGTTCGTTTGAGAGGTTACCAGTGGGAGATTGAGGACCAGCAAGAGCTTTCAGGGCTGGCACCTTTAGTGTAGGAGCAATCGCTGGACGTTCGCAATTTCGGTGTTGAGCTCTGGCCAGATTGAGCAGGAGAGGCTGTGTACGTTGGAAGTTTTAGTAGGCTAAACAAGTTCAGAGCCCAAGTGTTTGTGGTTCGTTTGAGAGGTTACCAGTGGAGATGAGGACCAGCAAGAGCTTTCAGGGGCTGGGCACCTTTAGTGTAGGAGCAATCGCTGGCGTTCGCAATTTCGGTGTTGAGCTCTGGCCAGATTGAGCAGGAGAGGCTGTGTACGTTGGAAGTTTTAGTAGGCGAAACAAGTTCAGAGCCCAAGTGTTTGTGGGTTCGTTTGAGAGGTTAGCAGTGGAGATGAGGACCAGCAAGAGCTTTCAGGGCTGGCACCTTTAGTGTAGGAGCAATCCCTGGACGTTCGCAATTTCGGTGTTGAGCTCTGGCCAGATTGAGCAGGAGAGGCTGTGTACGTTGGAAGTTTTAGTAGGCGAAACAAGTTCAGAGCCCAAGTGTTTGTGGTTCCTTTGAGAGGTTACCAGTGGGAGATGAGGACCAGCAAGAGCTTTCAGGGCTGGCACCTTTAGTGTAGGAGCAATCGCTGGACGTTCGCAATGTCGGTGTTGAGCTCTGGCCAGATTGAGTAGGAGAGGCTGTGTACGTTGGAAGTTTTAGTAGGCTAAACAAGTTCAGAGCCCAAGTGTTTGTGGTTCGTTTGAGAGGTTACCAGTGGGAGATGAGGACCAGCAAGAGCTTTCAGGGCTGGCACCTTTAGTGTAGGAGCAATCGCTGGACGTTCGCAATGTCGGTGTTGAGCTCTGGCCAGATTGAGCAGGAGAGGCTGTGTACGTTGGAAGTTTTAGTAGGCTAAACAAGTTCAGAGGCCAAGTGTTTGTGGTTCGTTTGAGAGGTTACCAGTGGGAGATGAGGACCAGCAAGAGCTTTCAGGGCTGGCACCTTTAGTGTAGGAGCAATCGCTGGACGTTCGCAATTTCGTTGGTGAATTTTGGCCAGATTGAGCAGGAGAGGCTGTGTACGTTGGAAGTTTTAGTAGGCTAAAGAAGTTCAGAGCCCAAGTGTTTGTGGTTCGTTTGAGAGGTTACCAGTGGGAGATGAGGACCAGCAAGAGCTTTCAGGGCTGGCACCTTTAGTGTAGGAGCAATCGCTGGACGTTCGCAATGTCGGTGTTGAGCTCTGGCCAGATTGAGCAGGAGAGGCTGTGTACGTTGGAAGTTTTAGTAGGCGAAACAAGTTCAGAGCCCAAGTGTTTGTGGTTCGTTTGAGAGGTTACCAGTGGGAGATGAGGACCAGCAAGAGCTTTCAGGGCTGGCACCTTTAGTGTAGGAGCAATCGCTGGACGTTCGCAATTTCGGTGTTGAGCTCTGGCCAGATTGAGCAGGAGAGGCTTAGGCTAAACAAGTTCAGAGCCCAAGTGTTTGTGGTTCGTTTGAGAGGTTACCAGTGGGAGATGAGGACCAGCAAGAGCTTTCAGGGCTGGCACCTTTAGTGTAGGAGCAATCCCTGGACGTTCACAATGTCGGTGTTGAGCTCTGGCCAGATTGAGCAGGAGAGGCTGTGTACGTTGGAAGTTTTAGCAGACTAAACAAGTTCAGAGCCCAAGTGTTTGTGGTTCGTTTGAGAGGTGGGAGAGAGAGTGGGAGATGAGAGAGTGGGAGATGAGGACCAGCAAGAGCTTTCAGGGCTGGCACCTTTAGTGTAGGAGCAATCGCTGGACGGTCGCAATGTCGGTGTTGAGCTCTGGCCAGATTGAGCAGGAGAGGCTGTGTACGTTGGAAGTTTTAGTAGGCTAAACAAGTTCAGAGGCCAAGTGTTTGTGGTTCGTTTGAGAGGTTACCAGTGGGAGATGAGGACCAGCAAGAGCTTTCAGGGCTGGCACCTTTAGTGTAGGAGCAATCGCTGGACGTTCGCAATTTCGTTGCTGAATTTTGGGCAGATTGAGCAGGAGAGGCTGTGTACGTTGGAAGTTTTAGTAGGCTAAAAAAGTTCAGAGCCCAAGTGTTTGTGGTTCTTTTGAGAGGTTACCAGTGGGAGATGAGGACCAGCAAGAGCTTTCAGGGCTGGCACCTTTAGTGTAGGAGCAATCCCTGGACGTTCGCAATGTCGGTGTTGAGCTCTGGCCAGATTGAGCAGGAGAGGCTGTGTACGTTGGAAGTTTTAGTAGGCTAAACAAGTTCAGAGGCCAAGTGTTTGTGGTTCGTTTGAGAGGTTACCAGTGGGAGATGAGGACCAGCAAGAGCTTTCAGGGCTGGCACCTTTAGTGTAGGAGCAATCGCTGGACGTTCTCAATGTCGGTGTTGAGCTCTGGCCAGATTGAGCAGGCGAGGCTGTGTACGTTGGAAGTTTTAGTAGGCTAAACAAGTTCAGAGCCCAAGTGTTTGTGGTTCGTTTGAGAGGTTACCAGTGGGAGATGAGGACCAGCAAGAGCTTTCAGGGCTGGCACCTTTAGTGTAGGAGCAATCGCTGGACTTTCGCAATTTCGGTGTTGAGCTCTGGCCAGATTGACAGGAGAGGCTGTGTACGTTGGAAGTTTTAGTAGGCTAAACAAGTTCAGAGGCCAAGTGTTTGTGGTTCGTTTGAGAGGTTACCAGTGGGAGATGAGGACCAGCAAGAGCTTTCAGGGCTGGCACCTTTAGTGTAGGAGCAATCGCTGGACGTTCGCAATTTCGGTGTGAGCTCTGGCCAGATTGACCAGCAGAGGCTGTGTACGTTGGAAGTTTTAGTAGCCTAAACAAGTTCAGAGCCCAAGTGTTTGTGGTTCGTTTGAGAGGTTACCAGTGGGAGATGAGGACCAGCAAGAGCTTTCAGGGCTGGCACCTTTAGTGTAGGAGCAATCGCTGGACGTTCGCAATTTCGGTGTTGAGCTCAGACGTGAATTAGTGAAAGGAAGCGATGATACGTCTGGACCTTTGAGTGTCTAAACAAGTTCAGAGGCCAAGTGTTTGTGGTTCGTTTGAGAGGTTACCAGTGGGAGATGAGGACCAGCAAGAGCTTTCAGGGCTGGCACCTTTAGTGTAGGAGCAATCGCTGGACGTTCGCAATTTCGGTGTTGAGCTCTGGCCAGATTGAGCAGGAGAGGCTGTGTACGTTGGAAGTTTTAGTAGGCTAAACAAGTTCAGAGGCCAAGTGTTTGTGGTTCTTTTGAGAGGTTACCAGTGGGAGATGAGGACCAGCAAGAGCTTTCAGGGCTGGCACCTTTAGTGTAGATGCAATCGCTGGACGTTTGCAATTTCGGTGTTGAGCTCTGGCCAGATTGAGCAGGAGAGGCTGTGTACGTTGGAAGTTTTAGTAGGCTAAACAAGTTCAGAGCCCAAGTGTTTGTGGTTCGTTTGAGAGGTTACCAGTGGGAGATGAGGACCAGCAAGAGCTTTCAGGGCTGGCACCTTTAGTGTAGGAGCAATCGCTGGACGTTCACAATTTCGGTGTTGAGCTCTGGCCAGATTGAGCAGGAGAGGCTGTGTACGTTGGAAGTTTTAGCAGACTAAACAAGTTCAGAGGCCAAGTGTTTGTGGTTCGTTTGAGAGGTTACCAGTGGGAGATGAGGACCAGCAAGAGCTTTCAGGGCTGGCACCTTTAGTGTAGGAGCAATCGCTGGACGTTCGCAATGTCGGTGTTGAGCTCTGGCCAGATTGAGCAGGAGAGGCTGTGTACGTTGGAAGTTTTAGTAGGCTAAACAAGTTCAGAGGCCAAGTGTTTGTGGTTCGTTTGAGAGGTTACCAGTGGGAGATGAGGAGCAGCAAGAGCTTTCAGGGCTGGCACCTTTAGTGTAGGAGCAATCGCTGGACGTTCGCAATTTCGTTGCTGAATTTTGGGCAGATTGAGCAGGAGAGGCTGTGTACGTTGGAAGTTTTAGTAGGCTAAACAAGTTCAGAGGCCAAGTGTTTGTGGTTCGTTTGAGAGGTTACCAGTGGGAGATGAGGACCAGCAAGAGCTTTCAGGGCTGGCACCTTTAGTGTAGGAGCAATCGCTGGATGTTCGCAATTTCGGTGTTGAGCTCTGGCCAGATTGAGCAGGAGAGGCTGTGTACGTTGGAAGTTTTAGTAGGCTAAACAAGTTCAGAGGCCAAGTGTTTGTGGTTCGTTTGAGAGGTTACCAGTGGGAGATGAGGACCAGCAAGAGCTTTCAGGGCTGGCACCTTTAGTGTAGGAGCAATCCCTGGACGTTCGCAATGTCGGTGTTGAGCTCTGGCCAGATTGAGCAGGAGAGGCTGTGTACGTTGGAAGTTTTAGTAGGCTAAACAAGTTCAGAGGCCAAGTGTTTGTGGTTCGTTTGAGAGGTTACCAGTGGGAGATGAGGACCAGCAAGAGCTTTCAGGGCTGGCACCTTTAGTGTAGGAGCAATCGCTGGACGTTCACAATTTCGGTGTTGAGCTCTGGCCAGATTGAGCAGGAGAGGCTGTGTACGTTGGAAGTTTTAGCAGACTAAACAAGTTCAGAGCCCAAGTGTTTGTGGTTCGTTTGAGAGGTTACCAGTGGGAGATGAGGACCAGCAAGAGCTTTCAGGGCTGGCACCTTTAGTGTAGGAGCAATCGCTGGACGTTCTCAATGTCGGTGTTGAGCTCTGGCCAGATTGAGCAGGCGAGGCTGTGTACGTTGGAAGTTTTAGTAGGCTAAACAAGTTCAGAGGCCAAGTGTTTGTGGTTCGTTTGAGAGGTTACCAGTGGGAGATGAGGACCAGCAAGAGCTTTCAGGGCTGGCACCTTTAGTGTAGGAGCAATCGCTGGACTTTCGCAATTTCGGTGTTGAGCTCTGGCCAGATTGACAGGAGAGGCTGTGTACGTTGGAAGTTTTAGTAGGCTAAACAAGTTCAGAGGCCAAGTGTTTGTGGTTCGTTTGAGAGGTTACCAGTGGGAGATGAGGACCAGCAAGAGCTTTCAGGGCTGGCACCTTTAGTGTAGGAGCAATCGCTGGACGTTCGCAATTTCGGTGTTGAGCTCTGGCCAGATTGAGCAGGAGAGGCTGTGTACGTTGGAAGTTTTAGTAGGCTAAACAAGTTCAGAGGCCAAGTGTTTGTGGTTCGTTTGAGAGGTTACCAGTGGGAGATGAGGACCAGCAAGAGCTTTCAGGGGTGGCACCTTTAGTGTAGGAGCAATCGCTGGACGTTCGCAATGTCGGTGTTGAGCTCTGGCCAGATTGAGCAGGAGAGGCTGTGTACGTTGGAAGTTTTAGTAGGCTAAACAAGTTCAGAGGCCAAGTGTTTGTGGTTCGTTTGAGAGGTTACCAGTGGGAGATGAGGACCAGCAAGAGCTTTCAGGGCTGGCACCTTTAGTGTAGGAGCAATCCCTGGACGTTCGCAATTTCGGTGTTGAGCTCTGGCCAGATTGAGCAGGAGAGGCTGTGTACGTTGGAAGTTTTAGTAGGCTAAACAAGTTCAGAGCCCAAGTGTTTGTGGTTCGTTTGAGAGGTTACCAGTGGGAGATGAGGACCAGCAAGAGCTTTCAGGGCTGGCACCTTTAGTGTAGATGCAATCGCTGGACGTTTGCAATTTCGGTGTTGAGCTCTGGCCAGATTGAGCAGGAGAGGCTGTGTACGTTGGAAGTTTTAGTAGGCTAAACAAGTTCAGAGCCCAAGTGTTTGTGGTTCGTTTGAGAGGTTACCAGTGGGAGATGAGGACCAGCAAGAGCTTTCAGGGCTGGCACCTTTAGTGTAGGAGCAATCGCTGGACGTTCACAATTTCGGTGTTGAGCTCTGGCCAGATTGAGCAGGAGAGGCTGTGTACGTTGGAAGTTTTAGCAGACTAAACAAGTTCAGAGGCCAAGTGTTTGTGGTTCGTTTGAGAGGTTACCAGTGGGAGATGAGGACCAGCAAGAGCTTTCAGGGCTGGCACCTTTAGTGTAGGAGCAATCGCTGGACGTTCGCAATGTCGGTGTTGAGCTCTGGCCAGATTGAGCAGGAGAGGCTGTGTACGTTGGAAGTTTTAGTAGGCTAAACAAGTTCAGAGCCCAAGTGTTTGTGGTTCGTTTGAGAGGTTACCAGTGGGAGATGAGGACCAGCAAGAGCTTTCAGGGCTGGCACCTTTAGTGTAGGAGCAATCGCTGGACGTTCGCAATTTCGTTGCTGAATTTTGGGCAGATTGAGCAGGAGAGGCTGTGTACGTTGGAAGTTTTAGTAGGCTAAACAAGTTCAGAGCCCAAGTGTTTGTGGTTCTTTTGAGAGGTTACCAGTGGGAGATGAGGACCAGCAAGAGCTTTCAGGGCTGGCACCTTTAGTGTAGGAGCAATCCCTGGACGTTCGCAATGTCGGTGTTGAGCTCTGGCCAGATTGAGCAGGAGAGGCTGTGTACGTTGGAAGTTTTAGTAGGCTAAACAAGTTCAGAGGCCAAGTGTTTGTGGTTCGTTTGAGAGGTTACCAGTGGGAGATGAGGAGCAGCAAGAGCTTTCAGGGCTGGCACCTTTAGTGTAGGAGCAATCGCTGGACGTTCGCAATTTCGGTGTTGAGCTCTGGCCAGATTGAGCAGGAGAGGCTGTGTACGATGGAAGTTTTAGTAGGCTAAACAAGTTCAGAGGCCAAGTGTTTGTGGTTCGTTTGAGAGGTTACCAGTGGGAGATGAGGACCAGCAAGAGCTTTCAGGGGTGGCACCTTTAGTGTAGATGCAATCGCTGGACGTTTGCAATTTCGGTGTTGAGCTCTGGCCAGATTGAGCAGGAGAGGCTGTGTACGTTGGAAGTTTTAGTAGGCTAAACAAGTTCAGAGGCCAAGTGTTTGTGGTTCGTTTGAGAGGTTACCAGTGGGAGATGAGGACCAGCAAGAGCTTTCAGGGCTGGCACCTTTAGTGTAGGAGCAATCGCTGGACGTTCGCAATTTCGGAGTTGAGCTCTGGCCAGATTGAGCAGGAGAGGCTGTGTACGTTGGAAGTTTTAGTAGGCTAAACAAGTTCAGAGCCCAAGTGTTTGTGGTTCGTTTGAGAGGTTACCAGTGGGAGATGAGGACCAGCAAGAGCTTTCAGGGCTGGCACCTTTAGTGTAGGAGCAATCGCTGGACGTTCACAATTTCGGTGTTGAGCTCTGGCCAGATTGAGCAGGAGAGGCTGTGTACGTTGGAAGTTTCAGTAGCCTAAACAAGTTGAGAGACGAAGTGTTTGTGGTTCATTTTAGAGGTTACCAGTGGGAGATGAGGACCAGCAAGAGCTTTCAGGGCTGGCACCTTTCGTATAGGAGCAAACGCTGGACGTTCGCAATTTCGGTGTTGAGCTCTAACGTGAATTAGCCAAAGGAAGCGATGATACATCTGCACCTTGGGGTGTCTAAAGAAGTTCAGAGGCCAAGTGTTTGTGGTTCGTTTTAGAGGTTACCAGTGGGAGATGAGGACCAGCAAGAGCTTTCAGGGCTGGCACCTTTAGTGTAGGAGCAATCGCTGGACGTTCGCAATTTCGGTGTGAGCTCTGGCCAGATTGACCAGCAGAGGCTGTGTACGTTGGAAGTTTTAGTAGCCTAAACAAGTTCAGAGCCCAAGTGTTTGTGGTTCGTTTGAGAGGTTACCAGTGGGAGATGAGGACCAGCAAGAGCTTTCAGGGCTGGCACCTTTAGTGTAGGAGCAATCGCTGGACGTTCGCAATTTCGGTGTTGAGCTCAGACGTGAATTAGTGAAAGGAAGCGATGATACGTCTGGACCTTTGAGTGTCTAAACAAGTTCAGAGCCCAAGTGTTTGTGGTTCGTTTGAGAGGTTACCAGTGGGAGATGAGGACCAGCAAGAGCTTTCAGGGCTGGCACCTTTAGTGTAGGAGCAATCGCTGGACGTTCACAATTTCGGTGTTGAGCTCTGGCCAGATTGAGCAGGAGAGGCTGTGTACGTTGGAAGTTTTAGCAGACTAAACAAGTTCAGAGCCCAAGTGTTTGTGGTTCGTTTGAGAGGTTACCAGTGGGAGATGAGGACCAGCAAGAGCTTTCAGGGCTGGCACCTTTAGTGTAGATGCAATCGCTGGACGTTTGCAATTTCGGTGTTGAGCTCTGGCCAGATTGAGCAGGAGAGGCTGTGTACGTTGGAAGTTTTAGTAGGCTAAACAAGTTCAGAGCCCAAGTGTTTGTGGTTCGTTTGAGAGGTTACCAGTGGGAGATGAGGACCAGCAAGAGCTTTCAGGGCTGGCACCTTTAGTGTAGGAGCAATCCCTGGACGTTCACAATGTCGGTGTTGAGCTCTGGCCAGATTGAGCAGGAGAGGCTGTGTACGTTGGAAGTTTTAGCAGACTAAACAAGTTCAGAGCCCAAGTGTTTGTGGTTCGTTTGAGAGGTGGGAGAGAGAGTGGGAGATGAGAGAGTGGGAGATGAGGACCAGCAAGAGCTTTCAGGGCTGGCACCTTTAGTGTAGGAGCAATCGCTGGACGGTCGCAATGTCGGTGTTGAGCTCTGGCCAGATTGAGCAGGAGAGGCTGTGTACGTTGGAAGTTTTAGTAGGCTAAACAAGTTCAGAGGCCAAGTGTTTGTGGTTCGTTTGAGAGGTTACCAGTGGGAGATGAGGACCAGCAAGAGCTTTCAGGGCTGGCACCTTTAGTGTAGGAGCAATCGCTGGACGTTCGCAATTTCGTTGCTGAATTTTGGGCAGATTGAGCAGGAGAGGCTGTGTACGTTGGAAGTTTTAGTAGGCTAAAAAAGTTCAGAGCCCAAGTGTTTGTGGTTCTTTTGAGAGGTTACCAGTGGGAGATGAGGACCAGCAAGAGCTTTCAGGGCTGGCACCTTTAGTGTAGGAGCAATCCCTGGACGTTCGCAATGTCGGTGTTGAGCTCTGGCCAGATTGAGCAGGAGAGGCTGTGTACGTTGGAAGTTTTAGTAGGCTAAACAAGTTCAGAGCCCAAGTGTTTGTGGTTCGTTTGAGAGGTTACCAGTGGGAGATGAGGACCAGCAAGAGCTTTCAGGGCTGGCACCTTTAGTGTAGGAGCAATCGCTGGACGTTCTCAATGTCGGTGTTGAGCTCTGGCCAGATTGAGCAGGCGAGGCTGTGTACGTTGGAAGTTTTAGTAGGCTAAACAAGTTCAGAGCCCAAGTGTTTGTGGTTCGTTTGAGAGGTTACCAGTGGGAGATGAGGACCAGCAAGAGCTTTCAGGGCTGGCACCTTTAGTGTAGGAGCAATCGCTGGACTTTCGCAATTTCGGTGTTGAGCTCTGGCCAGATTGACAGGAGAGGCTGTGTACGTTGGAAGTTTTAGTAGGCTAAACAAGTTCAGAGGCCAAGTGTTTGTGGTTCGTTTGAGAGGTTACCAGTGGGAGATGAGGACCAGCAAGAGCTTTCAGGGCTGGCACCTTTAGTGTAGGAGCAATCGCTGGACGTTCGCAATTTCGGTGTGAGCTCTGGCCAGATTGACCAGCAGAGGCTGTGTACGTTGGAAGTTTTAGTAGCCTAAACAAGTTCAGAGCCCAAGTGTTTGTGGTTCGTTTGAGAGGTTACCAGTGGGAGATGAGGACCAGCAAGAGCTTTCAGGGCTGGCACCTTTAGTGTAGGAGCAATCGCTGGACGTTCGCAATTTCGGTGTTGAGCTCAGACGTGAATTAGTGAAAGGAAGCGATGATACGTCTGGACCTTTGAGTGTCTAAACAAGTTCAGAGGCCAAGTGTTTGTGGTTCGTTTGAGAGGTTACCAGTGGGAGATGAGGACCAGCAAGAGCTTTCAGGGCTGGCACCTTTAGTGTAGGAGCAATCGCTGGACGTTCGCAATTTCGGTGTTGAGCTCTGGCCAGATTGAGCAGGAGAGGCTGTGTACGTTGGAAGTTTTAGTAGGCTAAACAAGTTCAGAGGCCAAGTGTTTGTGGTTCTTTTGAGAGGTTACCAGTGGGAGATGAGGACCAGCAAGAGCTTTCAGGGCTGGCACCTTTAGTGTAGATGCAATCGCTGGACGTTTGCAATTTCGGTGTTGAGCTCTGGCCAGATTGAGCATAGAGGCTGTGTACGTTGGAAGTTTTAGTAGGCTAAACAAGTTCAGAGCCCAAGTGTTTGTGGTTCGTTTTGAGAGGTTACCAGTGGGAGATGAGGACCAGCAAGAGCTTTCAGGGCTGGCACCTTTAGTGTAGGAGCAATCGCTGGACGTTCACAATTTCGGTGTTGAGCTCTGGCAGATTGAGCAGGAGAGGCTGTGTACGTTGGAAGTTTTAGCAGACTAAACAAGTTCAGAGGCCAAGTGTTTGTGGTTCGTTTGAGAGGTTACCAGTGGGAGATGAGGACCAGCAAGAGCTTTCAGGGCTGGCACCTTTAGTGTAGGAGCAATCGCTGGACGTTCGCAATGTCGGTGTTGAGCTCTGGCCAGATTGAGCAGGAGAGGCTGTGTACGTTGGAAGTTTTAGTAGGCTAAACAAGTTCAGAGGCCAAGTGTTTGTGGTTCGTTTGAGAGGTTACCAGTGGGAGATGAGGACCAGCAAGAGCTTTTCAGGGCTGGCACCTTTAGTGTAGGAGCAATCGCTGGACGTTCGCAATTTCGTTGCTGAATTTTGGGCAGATTGAGCAGGAGAGGCTGTGTACGTTGGAAGTTTTAGTAGGCTAAACAAGTTCAGAGGCCAAGTGTTTGTGGTTCGTTTGAGAGGTTACCAGTGGGAGATGAGGACCAGCAAGAGCTTTCAGGGCTGGCACCTTTAGTGTAGGAGCAATCGCTGGATGTTCGCAATTGTCGGTGTTGAGCTCTGGCCAGATTGAGCAGGAGAGGCTGTGTACGTTGGAAGTTTTAGTAGGCTAAACAAGTTCAGAGGCCAAGTGTTTGTGGTTCGTTTGAGAGGTACCAGTGGGAGATGAGGACCAGCAAGAGCTTTCAGGGCTGGCACCTTTAGTGTAGGAGCAATCCCTGGACGTTCGCAATTAGGAGCAATCCCTGGACGTTCGCAATGTCGGTGTTGAGCTCTGGCCAGATTGAGCAGGAGAGGCTGTGTACGTTGGAAGTTTTAGTAGGCTAAACAAGTTCAGAGGCCAAGTGTTTGTGGTTCGTTTGAGAGGTTACCAGTGGGAGATGAGGACCAGCAAGAGCTTTCAGGGCTGGCACCCTTTAGTGTAGGAGCAATCGCTGGACGTTCACAATTTCGGTGTTGAGCTCTGGCCAGATTGAGCAGGAGAGGCTGTGTACGTTGGAAGTTTTAGCAGACTAAACAAGTTCAGAGCCAAGTGTTTGTGGTTCGTTTGAGAGGTTACCAGTGGGAGATGAGGACCAGCAAGAGCTTTCAGGGCTGGCACCTTTAGTGTAGGAGCAATCGCTGGACGTTCTCAATGTCGGTGTTGAGCTCTGGCCAGATTGAGCAGGCGAGGCTGTGTACGTTGGAAGTTTTAGTAGGCTAAACAAGTTCAGAGGCCAAGTGTTTGTGGTTCGTTTGAGAGGTTACCAGTGGGAGATGAGGACCAGCAAGAGCTTTCAGGGCTGGCACCTTTAGTGTAGGAGCAATCGCTGGACTTTCGCAATTTCGGTGTTGAGCTCTGGCCAGATTGACAGGAGAGGCTGTGTACGTTGGAAGTTTTAGTAGGCTAAACAAGTTCAGAGGCCAAGTGTTTGTGGTTCGTTTGAGAGGTTACCAGTGGGAGATGAGGACCAGCAAGAGCTTTCAGGGCTGGCACCTTTAGTGTAGGAGCAATCGCTGGACGTTCGCAATTTCGGTGTTGAGCTCTGGCCAGATTGAGCAGGAGAGGCTGTGTACGTTGGAAGTTTAGTAGGCTAAACAAGTTCAGAGGCCAAGTGTTTGTGGTTCGTTTGAGAGGTTACCAGTGGGAGATGAGGACCAGCAAGAGCTTTCAGGGGTGGCACCTTTAGTGTAGGAGCAATCGCTGGACGTTCGCAATGTCGGTGTTGAGCTCTGGCCAGATTGAGCAGGAGAGGCTGTGTACGTTGGAAGTTTTAGTAGGCTAAACAAGTTCAGAGGCCAAGTGTTTGTGGTTCGTTTGAGAGGTTACCAGTGGGAGATGAGGACCAGCAAGAGCTTTCAGGGCTGGCACCTTTAGTGTAGGAGCAATCCCTGGACGTTCGCAATTTCGGTGTTGAGCTCTGGCCAGATTGAGCAGGAGAGGCTGTGTACGTTGGAAGTTTTAGTAGGCTAAACAAGTTCAGAGCCCAAGTGTTTGTGGTTCGTTTGAGAGGTTACCAGTGGGAGATGAGGACCAGCAAGAGCTTTCAGGGCTGGCACCTTTAGTGTAGGAGCAATCGCTGGACGTTCGCAATTTCGGTGTTGAGCTCTGGCCAGATTGAGCAGGAGAGGCTGTGTACGTTGGAAGTTTTAGTAGGCTAAACAAGTTCAGAGCCCAAGTGTTTGTGGTTCGTTTTAGAGGTTACCAGTGGGAGATGAGGACCAGCAAGAGCTTTCAGGGCTGGCACCTTTAGTGTAGGAGCAATCGCTGGCCGTTCGCAATGTCGGTGTTGAGCTCTGGCCACATTGAGCAGGAGAGGCTGTGTACGTTGGAAGTTTAGTAGGCTAAACAAGTTCAGAGCCCAAGTGTTTGTGGTTCGTTTGAGAGGTTACCAGTGGGAGATGAGGACCAGCAAGAGCTTTCAGGGCTGGCACCTTTAGTGTAGGAGCAATCGCTGGATGTTCGCAATGTCGGTGTTGAGCTCTGGCCAGATTGAGCAGGAGAGGCTGTGTACGTTGGAAGTTTTAGTAGGCTAAACAAGTTCAGAGGCCAAGTGTTTGTGGTTCGTTTGAGAGGTTACCAGTGGGAGATGAGGACCAGCAAGAGCTTTCAGGGCTGGCACCTTTAGTGTAGGAGCAATCGCTGGACGTTCGCAATTTCGTTGCTGAATTTTGGCAGATTGAGCAGGAGAAGCTGTGTACGTTGGAAGTTTTAGTAGGCTAAACAAGTTCAGAGCCCAAGTGTTTGTGGTTCGTTTGAGAGGTTACCAGTGGGAGATGAGGACCAGCAAGAGCTTTCAGGGCTGGCACCTTTAGTGTAGGAGCAATCCCTGAACGTTCGCAATGTCGGTGTTGAGCTCTGGCCAGATTGAGCAGGAGAGGCTGTGTACGTTGGAAGTTTTAGTAGGCTAAACAAGTTCGGAGGCCAAGTGTTTGTGGTTCGTTTGAGAGGTTACCAGTGGGAGATGAGGACCAGCAAGAGCTTTCAGGGCTGGCACCTTTAGTGTAGGAGCAATCGCTGGACGTTCGCAATTTCGGTGTTGAGCTCTGGCCAGATTGAGCAGGAGAGGCTGTGTACGTTGGAAGTTTTAGTAGGCTAAACAAGTTCAGAGCCAAGTGTTTGTGGTTCGTTTGAGAGGTTACCAGTGGAGATGAGGACCAGCAAGAGCTTTCAGGGCTGGCACCTTTAGTGTAGGAGCAATCGCTGGACGTTCGCAATTTCGTTGCTGAATTTTGGGCAGATTGAGCAGGAGAGGCTGTGTACGTTGGAAGTTTTAGTAGGCTAAACAAGTTCAGAGCCCAAGTGTTTGTGGTTCTTTTGAGAGGTTACCAGTGGGAGATGAGGACCAGCAAGAGCTTTCAGGCTGGCACCTTTAGTGTAGGAGCAATCCCTGGACGTTCGCAATGTCGGTGTTGAGCTCTGGCCAGATTGAGCAGGAGAGGCTGTGTACGTTGGAAGTTTTAGTAGGCTAAACAAGTTCAGAGGCCAAGTGTTTGTGGTTCGTTTGAGAGGTTACCAGTGGGAGATGAGGACCAGCAAGAGCTTTCAGGGCTGGCACCTTTAGTGTAGGAGCAATCGCTGGACTTTCGCAATTTCGGTGTTGAGCTCTGGCCAGATTGAGCAGGAGAGGCTGTGTACGTTGGAAGTTTTAGTAGGCTAAACAAGTTCAGAGGCCAAGTGTTTGTGGTTCGTTTGAGAGGTTACCAGTGGGAGATGAGGACCAGCAAGAGCTTTCAGGGCTGGCACCTTTAGTGTAGGAGCAATCGCTGGACGTTCGCAATGTCGGTGTTGAGCTCTGGCCAGATTGAGCAGGAGAGGCTGTGTACGTTGGAAGTTTAGTAGGCTAAACAAGTTCAGAGCCCAAGTGTTTGTGGTTCGTTTGAGAGGTTACCAGTGGGAGATGAGGACCAGCAAGAGCTTTCAGGGCTGGCACCTTTAGTGTAGGAGCAATCGCTGGACGTTCGCAATGTCGGTGTTGAGCTCTGGCCAGATTGAGCAGGAGAGGCTGTGTACGTTGGAAGTTTTAGTAGGCTAAACAAGTTCAGAGGCCAAGTGTTTGTGGTTCGTTTGAGAGGTTACCAGTGGGAGATGAGGACCAGCAAGAGCTTTCAGGGCTGGCACCTTTAGTGTAGGAGCAATCGCTGGACGTTCGCAATTTCGGTGTTGAGCTCTGGCCAGATTGAGCAGGAGAGGCTGTGTACGTTGGAAGTTTTAGTAGGCTAAACAAGTTCAGAGCCCAAGTGTTTGTGGTTCGTTTGAGAGGTTACCAGTGGGAGATGAGGACCAGCAAGAGCTTTCAGGGCTGGCACCTTTAGTGTAGGAGCAATCGCTGGACGTTCGCAATTTCGTTGCTGAATTTTGGGCAGATTGAGCAGGAGAGGCTGTGTACGTTGGAAGTTTTAGTAGGCTAAACAAGTTCAGAGGCCAAGTGTTTGTGGTTCGTTTGAGAGGTTACCAGTGGGAGATGAGGACCAGCAAGAGCTTTCAGGGCTGGCACCTTTAGTGTAGGAGCAATCGCTGGACGTTCGCAATGTCGGTGTTGAGCTCTGGCCAGATTGAGCAGGAGAGGCTGTGTACGTTGGAAGTTTTAGTAGGCTAAACAAGTTCAGAGGCCAAGTGTTTGTGGTTCGTTTGAGAGGTTACCAGTGGGAGATGAGGACCAGCAAGAGCTTTCAGGGCTGGCACCTTTAGTGTAGGAGCAATCGCTGGACGTTCGCAATTTCGGTGTTGAGCTCTGGCCAGATTGAGCAGGAGAGGCTGTGTACGTTGGAAGTTTTAGTAGGCTAAACAAGTTCAGAGCCCAAGTGTTTGTGGTTCGTTTGAGAGGTTACCAGTGGGAGATGAGGACCAGCAAGAGCTTTCAGGGCTGGCACCTTTAGTGTAGGAGCAATCGCTGGACGTTCGCAATGTCGGTGTTGAGCTCTGGCCAGATTGAGCAGGAGAGGCTGTGTACGTTGGAAGTTTTAGTAGGCTAAACAAGTTCAGAGGCCAAGTGTTTGTGGTTCGTTTGAGAGGTTACCAGTGGGAGATGAGGACCAGCAAGAGCTTTCAGGGCTGGCACCTTTAGTGTAGGAGCAATCGCTGGACGTTCGCAATTTCGGTGTTGAGCTCTGGCCAGATTGAGCAGGAGAGGCTGTGTACGTTGGAAGTTTTAGTAGGCTAAACAAGTTCAGAGGCCAAGTGTTTGTGGTTCGTTTGAGAGGTTACCAGTGGGAGATGAGGACCAGCAAGAGCTTTCAGGGCTGGCACCTTTAGTGTAGGAGCAATCCTTGGACGTTCGCAATTTCGTTGCTGAATTTTGGGCAGATTGAGCAGGAGAGGCTGTGTACGTTGGAAGTTTTAGTAGGCTAAACAAGTTCAGAGGCCAAGTGTTTGTGGTTCGTTTGAGAGGTTACCAGTGGGAGATGAGGACCAGCAAGAGCTTTCAGGGCTGGCACCTTTAGTGTAGGAGCAATCCCTGGACGTTCGCAATGTCGGTGTTGAGCTCTGGCCAGATTGAGCAGGAGAGGCTGTGTACGTTGGAAGTTTTAGTAGGCTAAACAAGTCAGAGGCAAGTGTTTGTGGTTCGTTTGAGAGGTTACCAGTGGGAGATGAGGACCAGCAAGAGCTTTCAGGGCTGGCACCTTTAGTGTAGGAGCAATCGCTGGACGTTCGCAATTCGGTGTTGAGCTCTGGCCAGATTGAGCAGGAGAGGCTGTGTACGTTGGAAGTTTTAGTAGGCTAAACAAGTTCAGAGGCCAAGTGTTTGTGGTTCGTTTGAGAGGTTACCAGTGGGAGATGAGGACCAGCAAGAGCTTTCAGGGCTGGCACCTTTAGTGTAGGAGCAATCGCTGGACGTTCGCAATTTCGGTGTTGAGCTCTGGCCAGATTGAGCAGGAGAGGCTGTGTACGTTGGAAGTTTTAGTAGGCTAAACAAGTTCAGAGGCCAAGTGTTTGTGGTTCGTTTGAGAGGTTACCAGTGGGAGATGAGGACCAGCAAGAGCTTTCAGGGCTGGCACCTTTAGTGTAGGAGCAATCGCTGGACGTTCGCAATTTCGGTGTTGACCTCTGACGTGAATTAGCGAAAGGAAGCGATGATACGTCTGGACCTTCGAGTGTCTAAACAAGTTCAGAGGCCAAGTGTTTGTGGTTCGTTTGAGAGGTTACCAGTGGGAGATGAGGACCAGCAAGAGCTTTCAGGGCTGTCACGTTTAGTGTAGGAGCAATCGCTGGACGTTCGCAATTTCGGTGTTGAGCTCTGGCCAGATTGAGCAGGAGAGGCTGTGTACGTTGGAAGTTTCAGTAGCCTAAACAAGTTGAGAGCCGAAGTGTTTGTGGTTCATTTTAGAGGTTACCAGTGGAGATGAGGACCAGCAAGAGCTTTCAGGGCTGGCACCTTTCGTATAGGAGCAAACGCTGGACGTTCGCAATTTCGGTGTTGAGCTCTAACGTGAATTAGCCAAAGGAAGCGATGATACATCTGGACCTTGGGGTGTCTAAAGAAGTTCAGAGGCCAAGTGTTTGTGGTTCGTTTGAGAGGTTACCAGTGGGAGATGAGGACCAGCAAGAGCTTTCAGGGCTGGCACCTTTAGTGTAGGAGCAATCGCTGGACGTTCGCAATTTCGGTGTTGAGCTCTGGCCAGATTGAGCAGGAGAGGCTGTGTACGTTGGAAGTTTTAGTAGGCTAAACAAGTTCAGAGGCCAAGTGTTTGTGGTTCGTTTGAGAGGTTACCAGTGGGAGATGAGGACCAGCAAGAGCTTTCAGGGCTGGCACCTTTAGTGTAGGAGCAATCGCTGGACGTTCGCAATTTCGGTGTTGAGCTCTGGCCAGATTGAGCAGGAGAGGCTGTGTACGTTGGAAGTTTTAGTAGGCTAAACAAGTTCAGAGCCCAAGTGTTTGTGGTTCGTTTGAGAGGTTACCAGTGGGAGATGAGGACCAGCAAGAGCTTTCAGGGCTGGCACCTTTAGTGTAGGAGCAATCGCTGGACGTTCGCAATTTCGTTGCTGAATTTTGGGCAGATTGAGCAGGAGAGGCTGTGTACGTTGGAAGTTTTAGTAGGCTAAACAAGTTCAGAGCCAAGTGTTTGTGGTTCTTTTGAGAGGTTACCAGTGGGAGATGAGGACCAGCAAGAGCTTTCAGGGCTGGCACCTTTAGTGTAGGAGCAATCGCTGGACGTTCGCAATGTCGGTGTTGAGCTCTGGCCAGATTGAGCAGGAGAGGCTGTGTACGTTGGAAGTTTTAGTAGGCTAAACAAGTTCAGAGGCCAAGTGTTTGTGGTTCGTTTGAGAGGTTACCAGTGGGAGATGAGGACCAGCAAGAGCTTTCAGGGCTGGCACCTTTAGTGTAGGAGAAATCGCTGGACGTTCGCAATTTCGGTGTTGAGCTCTGGCCAGATTGAGCAGGAGAGGCTGTGTACGTTGGAAGTTTTAGTAGGCTAAACAAGTTCAGAGGCCAAGTGTTTGTGGTTCGTTTGAGAGGTTACCAGTGGGAGATGAGGACCAGCAAGAGCTTTCAGGGCTGGCACCTTTAGTGTAGGAGCAATCGCTGGACATTCGCAATTTCGGTGTTGAGCTCTGGCCAGATTGAGCAGGAGAGGCTGTGTACGTTGGAAGTTTTAGTAGGCTAAACAAGTTCAGAGCCCAAGTGTTTGTGGTTCGTTTGAGAGGTTACCAGTGGGAGATGAGGACCAGCAAGAGCTTTCAGGGCTGTCACCTTTAGTGTAGGAGCAATCGCTGGCCGTTCGCAATGTCGGTGTTGAGCTCTGGCCAGATTGAGCAGGAGAGGCTGTGTACGTTGGAAGTTTAGTAGGCTAAACAAGTTCAGAGGCCAAGTGTTTGTGGTTCGTTTGAGAGGTTACCAGTGGGAGATGAGGACCAGCAAGAGCTTTCAGGGCTGGCACCTTTAGTGTAGGAGCAATCGCTGGACGTTCGCAATTTCGGTGTTGAGCTCTGGCCAGATTGAGCAGGAGAGGCTGTGTACGTTGGAAGTTTTAGTAGGCTAAACAAGTTCAGAGGCCAAGTGTTTGTGGTTCGTTTGAGAGGTTACCAGTGGGAGATGAGGAGCAGCAAGAGCTTTCAGGGCTGGCACCTTTAGTGTAGGAGCAATCGCTGGACGTTCGCAATTTCGGTGTTGAGCTCTGGCCAGATTGAGCAGGAGAGGCTGTGTACGTTGGAAGTTTTAGTAGGCTAAACAAGTTCAGAGGCCAAGTGTTTGTGGTTCGTTTGAGAGGTTACCAGTGGGAGATGAGGACCAGCAAGAGCTTTCAGGGCTGGCACCTTTAGTGTAGGAGCAATCGCTGGACGTTCGCAATTTCGTTGCTGAATTTTGGGCAGATTGAGCAGGAGAGGCTGTGTACGTGGAAGTTTTAGTAGGCTAAACAAGTTCAGAGGCCAAGTGTTTGTGGTTCGTTTGAGAGGTTACCAGTGGGAGATGAGGACCAGCAAGAGCTTTCAAGGGCTGGCACCTTTAGTGTAGGAGCAATCCCTGGACGTTCGCAATGTCGGTGTTGAGCTCTGGCCAGATTGAGCAGGAGAGGCTGTGTACGTTGGAAGTTTTAGTAGGCTAAACAAGTTCAGAGGCCAAGTGTTTGTGGTTCGTTTGAGAGGTTACCAGTGGGAGATGAGGACCAGCAAGAGCTTTCAGGGCTGGCACCTTTAGTGTAGGAGCAATCGCTGGACGTTCGCAATTTCGGTGTTGAGCTCTGGCCAGATTGAGCAGGAGAGGCTGTGTACGTTGGAAGTTTTAGTAGGCTAAACAAGTTCAGAGGCCAAGTGTTTGTGGTTCGTTTGAGAGGTTACCAGTGGGAGATGAGGACCAGCAAGAGCTTTCAGGGCTGGCACCTTTAGTGTAGGAGCAATCGCTGGACGTTCGCAATTTCGGTGTTGAGCTCTGGCCAGATTGAGCAGGAGAGGCTGTGTACGTTGGAAGTTTTAGTAGGCTAAACAAGTTCAGAGGCCAAGTGTTTTTGGTTCGTTTGAGAGGTTACCAGTGGGAGATGAGGACCAGCAAGAGCTTTCAGGGCTGGCACCTTTAGTGTAGGAGCAATCGCTGGACGTTCGCAATTTCGGTGTTGACCTCTGACGGGAATTAGCGAAAGGAAGCGATGATACGTCTGGACCTTCGAGTGTCTAAACAAGTTCAGAGGCCAAGTGTTTGTGGTTCGTTTGAGAGGTTACCAGTGGGAGATGAGGACCAGCAAGAGCTTTCAGGGCTGTCCCGTTTAGTGTAGGAGCAATCGCTGGACGTTCGCAATTTCGGTGTTGAGCTCTGGCCAGATTGAGCAGGAGAGGCTGTGTACGTTGGAAGTTTCAGTAGCCTAAACAAGTTGAGAGCCGAAGTGTTTGTGGTTCATTTTAGAGGTTACCAGTGGGAGATGAGGACCAGCAAGAGCTTTCAGGGCTGGCACCTTTCGTATAGGAGCAAACGCTGGACGTTCGCAATTTCGGTGTTGAGCTCTAACGTGAATTAGCCAAAGGAAGCGATGATACATCTGGACCTTGGGGTGTCTAAAGAAGTTCAGAGGCCAAGTGTTTGTGGTTCGTTTGAGAGGTTACCAGTGGGAGATGAGGACCAGCAAGAGCTTTCAGGGCTGGCACCTTTAGTGTAGGAGCAATCGCTGGACGTTCGCAATTTCGGTGTTGAGCTCTGGCCAGATTGAGCAGGAGAGGCTGTGTACGTTGGAAGTTTCAGTAGCCTAAACAAGTTGAGAGCCGAAGTGTTTGTGGTTCATTTTAGAGGTTACCAGTGGGAGATGAGGACCAGCAAGAGCTTTCAGGGCTGGCACCTTTCGTATAGGAGCAAACGCTGGACGTTCGCAATTTCGGTGTTGAGCTCTAACGTGAATTAGCCAAAGGAAGCGTTGATACATCTGGACCTTGGGGTGTCTAAAGAAGTTCAGAGGCCAAGTGTTTGTGGTTCGTTTGAGAGGTTACCAGTGGGAGATGAGGACCAGCAAGAGCTTTCAGGGCTGGCACCTTTAGTGTAGGAGCAATCGCTGGACGTTCGCAATTTCGGTGTTGAGCTCTGGCCAGATTGAGCAGGAGAGGCTGTGTACGTTGGAAGTTTTAGTAGGCTAAACAAGTTCAGAGGCCAAGTGTTTGTGGTTCGTTTGAGAGGTTACCAGTGGGAGATGAGGACCAGCAAGAGCTTTCAGGGCTGGCACCTTTAGTGTAGGAGCAATCGCTGGACGTTCGCAATTTCGGTGTTGAGCTCTGGCCAGATTGAGCAGGAGAGGCTGTGTACGTTGGAAGTTTTAGTAGGCTAAACAAGTTCAGAGGCCAAGTGTTTGTGGTTCGTTTGAGAGGTTACCAGTGGGAGATGAGGACCAGCAAGAGCTTTCAGGGCTGGCACCTTTAGTGTAGGAGCAATCGCTGGACGTTCGCAATTTCGTTGCTGAATTTTGGGCAGATTGAGCAGGAGAGGCTGTGTACGTTGGAAGTTTTAGTAGGCTAAACAAGTTCAGAGCCCAAGTGTTTGTGGTTCTTTTGAGAGGTTACCAGTGGGAGATGAGGACCAGCAAGAGCTTTCAGGGCTGGCACCTTTAGTGTAGGAGCAATCCTGGACGTTCGCAATGTCGGTGTTGAGCTCTGGCCAGATTGAGCAGGAGAGGCTGTGTACGTTGGAAGTTTTAGTAGGCTAAACAAGTTCAGAGGCCAAGTGTTTGTGTTCGTTTGAGAGGTTACCAGTGGGAGATGAGGACCAGCAAGAGCTTTCAGGGCTGGCACCTTTAGTGTAGGAGCAATCGCTGGACGTTCGCAATGTCGGTGTTGAGCTCTGGCCAGATTGAGCAGGAGAGGCTGTGTATGTTGGAAGTTTTAGTAGGCTAAACAAGTTCAGAGGCCAAGTGTTTGTGGTTCGTTTGAGAGGTTACCAGTGGGAGATGAGGACCAGCAAGAGCTTTCAGGGCTGGCACCTTTAGTGTAGGAGCAATCGCTGGACGTTCGCAATTTCGGTGTTGAGCTCTGGCCAGATTGAGCAGGAGAGGCTGTGTACGTTGGAAGTTTTAGTAGGCTAAACAAGTTCAGAGCCCAAGTGTTTGTGGTTCGTTTGAGAGGTTACCAGTGGGAGATGAGGACCAGCAAGAGCTTTCAGGGCTGGCACCTTTAGTGTAGGAGCAATCGCTGGACGTTCGCAATTTCGGTGTTGAGCTCTGGCCAGATTGAGCAGGAGAGGCTGTGTACGTTGGAAGTTTTAGTAGGCTAAACAAGTTCAGAGGCCAAGTGTTTGTGGTTCGTTTGAGAGGTTACCAGTGGGAGATGAGGACCAGCAAGAGCTTTCAGGGCTGGCACCTTTAGTGTAGGAGCAATCGCTGGACGTTCGCAATTTCGGTGTTGAGCTCTGGCCAGATTGAGCAGGAGAGGCTGTGTACGTTGGAAGTTTTAGTAGGCTAAACAAGTTCAGAGGCCAAGTGTTTGTGGTTCGTTTGAGAGGTTACCAGTGGGAGATGAGGACCAGCAAGAGCTTTCAGGGCTGGCACCTTTAGTGTAGGAGCAATCGCTGGACGTTCGCAATTTCGGTGTTGAGCTCTGGCCAGATTGAGCAGGAGAGGCTGTGTACGTTGGAAGTTTTAGTAGGCTAAACAAGTTCAGAGGCCAAGTGTTTTGTGGTTCGTTTGAGAGGTTACCAGTGGGAGATGAGGACCAGCAAGAGCTTTCAGGGCTGGCACCTTTAGTGTAGGAGCAATCGCTGGACGTTCACAATTTCGTTGCTGAATTTTGGGCAGATTGAGCAGGAGAGGCTGTGTACGTTGGAAGTTTTAGTAGGCTAAACAAGTTCAGAGGCCAAGTGTTTGTGGTTCGTTTGAGAGGTTACCAGTGGGAGATGAGGACCAGCAAGAGCTTTCAGGGCTGGCACCTTTAGTGTAGGAGCAATCCCTGGACGTTCGCAATGTCGGTGTTGAGCTCTGGCCAGATTGAGCAGGAGAGGCTGTGTACGTTGGAAGTTTTAGTAGGCTAAACAAGTTCAGAGGCCAAGTGTTTGTGGTTCGTTTGAGAGGTTACCAGTGGGAGATGAGGACCAGCAAGAGCTTTCAGGGCTGGCACCTTTAGTGTAGGAGCAATCGCTGGACGTTCGCAATTTCGGTGTTGAGCTCTGGCCAGATTGAGCAGGAGAGGCTGTGTACGTTGGAAGTTTTAGTAGGCTAAACAAGTTCAGAGGCCAAGTGTTTGTGGTTCGTTTGAGAGGTTACCAGTGGGAGATGAGGAGCAGCAAGAGCTTTGAGGGCTGGCACCTTTAGTGTAGGAGCAATCGCTGGACGTTCGCAATTTCGGAGTTGAGCTCTGGCCAGATTGAGCAGGAGAGGCTGTGTACGTTGGAAGTTTTAGTAGGCTAAACAAGTTCAGAGGCCAAGTGTTTGTGGTTCGTTTGAGAGGTTACCAGTGGGAGATGAGGACCAGCAAGAGCTTTCAGGGCTGGCACCTTTAGTGTAGGAGCAATCGCTGGACGTTCGCAATTTCGTTGCTGAATTTTGGGCAGATTGAGCAGGAGAGGCTGTGTACGTTGGAAGTTTTAGTAGGCTAAACAAGTTCAGAGGCCAAGTGTTTGTGGTTCGTTTGAGAGGTTACCAGTGGGAGATGAGGACCAGCAAGAGCTTTCAGGGCTGGCACCTTTAGTGTAGGAGCAATCCCTGGACGTTCGCAATGTCGGTGTTGAGCTCTGGCCAGATTGAGCAGGAGAGGCTGTGTACGTTGGAAGTTTTAGTAGGCTAAACAAGTTCAGAGCCCAAGTGTTTGTGGTTCGTTTGAGAGGTTACCAGTGGGAGATGAGGACCAGCAAGAGCTTTCAGGGCTGGCACCTTTAGTGTAGGAGCAATCGCTGGACGTTCGCAATTTCGGTGTTGAGCTCTGGCCAGATTGAGCAGGAGAGGCTGTGTACGTTGGAAGTTTTAGTAGGCTAAACAAGTTCAGAGGCCAAGTGTTTTGGTTCGTTTGAGAGGTTACCAGTGGGAGATGAGGACCAGCAAGAGCTTTCAGGGCTGGCACCTTTAGTGTAGGAGCAATCGCTGGACGTTCGCAATTTCGGTGTTGACCTCTGACGGGAATTAGCGAAAGAAGCGGTGATACGTCTGGACCTTCGAGTGTCTAAACAAGTTCAGAGGCCAAGTGTTTGTGGTTCGTTTGAGAGGTTAGCAGTGGGAGATGAGGACCAGCAAGAGCTTTCAGGGCTGTCCCGTTTAGTGTAGAGCAATCGCTGGACGTTCGCAATTTCGGTGTTGAGCTCTGGCCAGATTGAGCAGGAGAGGCTGTGTACGTTGGAAGTTTCAGTAGCCTAAACAAGTTGAGAGCCGAAGTGTTTGTGGTTCATTTTAGAGGTTACCAGTGGAGATGAGGACCAGCAAGAGCTTTCAGGGCTGGCACCTTTCGTATAGGAGCAAACGCTGGACGTTCGCAATTTCGGTGTTGAGCTCTAACGTGAATTAGCCAAAGGAAGCGATGATACATCTGGACCTTGGGGTGTCTAAAGAAGTTCAGAGGCCAAGTGTTTGTGGTTCGTTTGAGAGGTTACCAGTGGGAGATGAGGACCAGCAAGAGCTTTCAGGGCTGGCACCTTTAGTGTAGGAGCAATCGCTGGACGTTCGCAATTTCGGTGTTGAGCTCTGGCCAGATTGAGCAGGAGAGGCTGTGTACGTTGGAAGTTTCAGTAGCCTAAACAAGTTGAGAGCCGAAGTGTTTGTGGTTCATTTTAGAGGTTACCAGTGGGAGATGAGGACCAGCAAGAGCTTTCAGGGCTGGCACCTTTCGTATAGGAGCAAACGCTGGACGTTCGCAATTTCGGTGTTGAGCTCTAACGTGAATTAGCCAAAGAAGCGTTGATACATCTGGACCTTGGGGTGTCTAAAGAAGTTCAGAGGCCAAGTGTTTGTGGTTCGTTTGAGAGGTTACCAGTGGGAGATGAGGACCAGCAAGAGCTTTCAGGGCTGGCACCTTTAGTGTAGGAGCAATCGCTGGACGTTCGCAATTTCGGTGTTGAGCTCTGGCCAGATTGAGCAGGAGAGGCTGTGTACGTTGGAAGTTTTAGTAGGCTAAACAAGTTCAGAGGCCAAGTGTTTGTGGTTCGTTTGAGAGGTTACCAGTGGGAGATGAGGACCAGCAAGAGCTTTCAGGGCTGGCACCTTTAGTGTAGGAGCAATCGCTGACGTTCGCAATTTCGGTGTTGAGCTCTGGCCAGATTGAGCAGAGAGGCTGTGTACGTTGGAAGTTTTAGTAGGCTAAACAAGTTCAGAGCCCAAGTGTTTGTGGTTCGTTTGAGAGGTTACCAGTGGGAGATGAGGACCAGCAAGAGCTTTCAGGGCTGGCACCTTTAGTGTAGGAGCAATCGCTGGACGTTCGCAATTTCGTTGCTGAATTTTGGGCAGATTGAGCAGGAGAGGCTGTGTACGTTGGAAGTTTTAGTAGGCTAAACAAGTTCAGAGCCCAAGTGTTTGTGGTTCTTTTGAGAGGTTACCAGTGGGAGATGAGGACCAGCAAGAGCTTTCAGGGCTGGCACCTTTAGTGTAGGAGCAATCCCTGGACGTTCGCAATGTCGGTGTTGAGCTCTGGCCAGATTGAGCAGGAGAGGCTGTGTACGTTGGAAGTTTTAGTAGGCTAAACAAGTTCAGAGGCCAAGTGTTTGTGGTTCGTTTGAGAGGTTACCAGTGGGAGATGAGGACCAGCAAGAGCTTTCAGGGCTGGCACCTTTAGTGTAGGAGCAATCGCTGGACGTTCGCAATGTCGGTGTTGAGCTCTGGCCAGATTGAGCAGGAGAGGCTGTGTATGTTGGAAGTTTTAGTAGGCTAAACAAGTTCAGAGGCCAAGTGTTTGTGGTTCGTTTGAGAGGTTACCAGTGGGAGATGAGGACCAGCAAGAGCTTTCAGGGCTGGCACCTTTAGTGTAGGAGCAATCGCTGGACGTTCGCAATTTCGGTGTTGAGCTCTGGCCAGATTGAGCAGGAGAGGCTGTGTACGTTGGAAGTTTTAGTAGGCTAAACAAGTTCAGAGCCCAAGTGTTTGTGGTTCGTTTGAGAGGTTACCAGTGGGAGATGAGGACCAGCAAGAGCTTTCAGGGCTGGCACCTTTAGTGTAGGAGCAATCGCTGGACGTTCGCAATTTCGGTGTTGAGCTCTGGCCAGATTGAGCAGGAGAGGCTGTGTACGTTGGAAGTTTTAGTAGGCTAAACAAGTTCAGAGGCCAAGTGTTTGTGGTTCGTTTGAGAGGTTACCAGTGGGAGATGAGGACCAGCAAGAGCTTTCAGGGCTGGCACCTTTAGTGTAGGAGCAATCGCTGGACGTTCGCAATTTCGGTGTTGAGCTCTGGCCAGATTGAGCAGGAGAGGCTGTGTACGTGAAGTTTTAGTAGGCTAAACAAGTTCAGAGCCAAGTGTTTGTGGTTCGTTTGAGAGGTTACCAGTGGGAGATGAGGAGCAGCAAGAGCTTTCAGGGCTGGCACCTTTAGTGTAGGAGCAATCGCTGGACGTTCGCAATTTCGGAGTTGAGCTCTGGCCAGATTGAGCAGGAGAGGCTGTGTACGTTGGAAGTTTAGTAGGCTAAACAAGTTCAGAGCCCAAGTGTTTGTGGTTCGTTTGAGAGGTTACCAGTGGGAGATGAGGACCAGCAAGAGCTTTCAGGGCTGGCACCTTTAGTGTAGGAGCAATCGCTGGACGTTCGCAATTTCGGTGTTGAGCTCTGGCCAGATTGAGCAGGAGAGGCTGTGTACGTTGGAAGTTTTAGTAGGCTAAACAAGTTCAGAGCCAAGTGTTTGTGGTTCGTTTGAGAGGTTACCAGTGGGAGATGAGGACCAGCAAGAGCTTTCAGGGCTGGCACCTTTAGTGTAGGAGCAATCCCTGACGTTCGCAATGTCGGTGTTGAGCTCTGGCCAGATTGAGCAGGAGAGGCTGTGTACGTTGGAAGTTTTAGTAGGCTAAACAAGTTCAGAGGCCAAGTGTTTGTGGTTCGTTTGAGAGGTTACCAGTGGGAGATGAGGACCAGCAAGAGCTTTCAGGGCTGGCACCTTTAGTGTAGGAGCAATCGCTGGACGTTCGCAATTTCGGTGTTGAGCTCTGGCCAGATTGAGCAGGAGAGGCTGTGTACGTTGGAAGTTTTAGTAGGCTAAACAAGTTCAGAGGCCAAGTGTTTGTGGTTCGTTTGAGAGGTTACCAGTGGGAGATGAGGACCAGCAAGAGCTTTCAGGGCTGGCACCTTTAGTGTAGAGCAATCGCTGGACGTTCGCAATTTCGGTGTTGAATTTTGGCCAGATTGAGCAGGAGAGGCTGTGTACGTTGGAAGTTTTA
>NW_026776298.1:0-63886 GCF_030936135.1 Gavia stellata | reverse complement strand
TGATTTTCTGTCCATGTCTGAGTTTCAGTTTGCTTTCCCTCTCGTCCAGTTCTTTCCTCTATTAATCTCTTGGCTTTTTAAATTTTCTACCTCCATCTCATTCACATTCTTTATTTTTAAAGTATTTTTTCTTGGTTTTCCTTAGTGCCCTTAGTTGCTTTTTAACTTTTCTGTCTACTTTTACTCTGTTTGCTGTCTCTTCAGATATTTTTTCTTGGTTTGCCTCAGTGCCATCGCTTTTTAGATTTTTTCCCTACCTATCTGTTTTAGGTCAATGTTGCTACGCTTCAATTTCTTCCTTATTTCCCTAATCCTATTTGCTTCTAAAATTTTCCGTCTGCTTTTATTCCGTTCGCTGTCTTTATTTTTTAGTTATTTCTTGTCTTTGTTAGCGCCGTGGCTTTTCAAATTTTCTTTCTACATCTCTTTCAGTTCGCTGTCCCGGCTTTTAAATTCTTTTGGTTTCTTTCCCTAATCCCCATTGCTTTTTACATTTTCTACGTCTATCCCGTTCGCTGTCTTTATTTCGCTGTCTCTTCTTTTAATTATTTCTCGTCTTTCCTCAGCGCAGTCGTTTTTTAAATTCTCTTTCTACGTCTCTTTTAGTTCGCTGGTCCCTATTTCCTCATTTTTCTCTTCCTTTCCCAAATCCCCCACGCTTTTTAAATGTTCTTTCGATGCCCACTTTTATGCCCTTTGCTGGGTTTTTAAAATTATTTCTTGTTGTTCCTTAGTGCCCTCGCTTTTTAAATTTTCTTTCTGCATCTCTGTTTCACTTTGCTGTTCCGATGTCATAATTTTTTCCTTTATTTCCCTAATGCCTACCGTGTTTGACAAGTTGTTTCTATGCCTGCTTTTATTCCCTTTGCTGTCCTTTTTTACTATTTCTTCTCTGCCTTCTGTGCCATCGCTGTATAGGTTTTCTTTCTAGGTCTCTGTTGTAGTTTGCCGGTGCTATTTTTAAATCTTTTTCCCTATTTCCTTAATCACCGTTGCTTTTAAAATTTGCTGTCTACTTCCATCCCGTTTGCAGTCTTTTTTTTGTCTGCCTTTCTTTTTTAATTATTTCTTGTCTTTCCTTCGTGCCCTCAGCTTTTTGAATTTTCTCTGTCTGCTCTTGAAATGTTCTTTCTGTGCCTACTTTTGTTCCCTTTGCTGTCTTTTTTTCCCATTATTTCTTCTCTGCCTTCTGTGCCATCGCTTTTTAGAGCTTCTTTCTGCGTCTTCGTTGTAGTTTGCCGTCGCTATTTTTTAAAGTTTTTCCTTATTTCCTTCATCCCCCTTGCTTTGAAAATTTTCTACGTTTATCTCGTTCGCTGTCTTTAGTTTTTAATTATTTTTCCTTGGCTTTCCTTAGTGCCATGGCTTTTTAGATTTTCTGTCGACGTCTCTGTTTTAGTTCGCCGTCGCCACTTTTAAATTTTTTCCTCGTTTCTTTAATCCCCGCTGCTTTTAACACTTTCTGTTTGACTTTTATGCCGTTCCCTGCCTTTATTCTTTAATGATTTCTTCTCTTTTCCTTAGTGCCGCCGCTTTTAAATTTTTCTCTCAACCTCTGTTTTAGTTTGCTCTCCCTGTTTGGTTTTTTTTTTTTCCCCCTTCCCCCCCCCCCCCCCCCCCAATTCCCATCGCTTTTAAAATGTGTTTTCTACGCCTACTTTTTTTCCCTTCGATATCTTTCTTTCTAATTATTTCTTGTCTTTCCTTAGTGCCGTTGCCTTTTAGATTTTCTGTCCATGTCTGAGTTTCAGTTTGCTTTCCCTCTCGTCCAGTTCTTTCCTCTATTAATCTCTTGGCTTTTTAAATTTTCTACCTCTCTCTCATTCACATTCTTTACTTTTAAAGTATTTTTTCTTGTTTTTCCTTAGTGCCCTTAGTTGCTTTTTAACTTTTCTGTCTACTTTTACTCTGTTTGCTGTCTTTTCAGTTATTTTTTCTTGGTTTGCCTCAGTGCCATCGCTTTTTAGATTTTTTCCCTACCTATCTGTTTTAGGTCAATGTTGCTACGCTTCAATGTCTTCCTTATTTCCCTAATCCTATTTGCTTCTAAAATTTTCCGTCTGCTTTTATTCCGTTCGCTGTCTTTATTTTTTAGTTATTTCTTGTCTTTGTTAGCGCCGTGGCTTTTCAAATTTTCTTTCTACATCTCTTTTAGTTCGCTGTCCCGGCTTTTAAATTCTTTTGGTTTCTTTCCCTAATCCCCATTGCTTTTTACATTTTCTACGTCTATCCCGTTCGCTGTCTTTATTTCGCTGTCTCTTCTTTTAATTATTTCTCGTCTTTCCTCAGCGCAGTCGTTTTTTAAATTCTCTTTCTACGTCTCTTTCAGTTCGCGGTCCCTATTTCCTCATTTTTCTCTTCCTTTCCCAAATCCCCCACGCTTTTTACATGTTCTTTCGATGCCCACTTTTATGCCCTTTGCTGGGTTTTTAAAATTATTTCTTGTCGTTCCTTAGTGCCCTCGCTTTTTACATTTTCTTTCTGCATCTCTGTTTCACTTTGCTGTTCCGATGTCATAATTTTTTCCTTTATTTCCCTAATGCCTACCGTGTTTGACAAGTTGTTTCTATGCCTGCTTTTATTCCCTTTGCTGTCCTTTTTTACTATTTCTTCTCTGCCTTCTGTGCCATCGCTGTATAGGTTTTCTTTCTAGGTCTCTGTTGTAGTTTGCCGGTGCTATTTTTAAATCTTTTTCCCTATTTCCTTAATCACCGTTGCTTTTAAAATTTGCTGTCTACTTCCATCCTGTTTGCAGTCTTTTTTTTGTCTGCCTTTCTTTTTTAATTATTTCTTGTCTTTCCTTCGTGCCCTCGCTTTTTGAATTTCCTGTCTGTCTGCTCTTGAAATGTTCTTTCTGTGCCTACTTTTATTCCCTTTGCTGTCTTTTTTTCCCATTATTTCTTCTCTGCCTTCTGTGCCATCGCTTTTTAGAGCTTCTTTCTGCGTCTTCGTTGTAGTTTGCCGTCGCTATTTTTTAAAGTTTTTCCTTATTTCCTTCATCCCCCTTGCTTTGAAAATTTTCTACGTTTATCTCGTTCGCTGTCTTTAGTTTTTAATTATTTTTCCTTGGTTTTCCTTAGTGCCATGGCTTTTTAGATTTTCTGTCAACGTCTCCCTTTTAGTTCGCCGTCGCCACTTTTAAATTTTTTCCTCGTTTCTTTAATCCCCGCGGCTTTTAACACTTTCTGTTTGACTTTTATGCCGTTCCCTGCCCTTATTCTTTAATGATTTCTTCTCTTTCCTTAGTGCCGCCACTTTTAAATTTTTCTCTCAACCTCTGTTTTAGTTTGCTCTCCCTGTTTGGTTTTTTTTTTTCCCCTTCCCCCCCCCCAATTCCCATCGCTTTTAAAATGTGTTTTCTACGCCTACTTTTTTTCCCTTCGATATCTTTCTAATTATTTCTTGTCTTTCCTTAGTGCCGTTGCCTTTTAGATTTTCTGTCCATGTCTGAGTTTCAGTTTGCTTTCCCTCTCGTCCAGTTCTTTCCTCTATTAATCTCTTGGCTTTTTAAATTTTCTACCTCCATCTCATTCACATTCTTTATTTTTAAAGTATTTTTTCTTGGTTTTCCTTAGTGCCCTTAGTTGCTTTTTAACTTTTCTGTCTACTTTTACTCTGTTTGCTGTCTCTTCAGATATTTTTTCTTGGTTTGCCTCAGTGCCATCGCTTTTTAGATTTTTTCCCTACCTATCTGTTTTAGGTCAATGTTGCTACGCTTCAATTTCTTCCTTATTTCCCTAATCCTATTTGCTTCTAAAATTTTCCGTCTGCTTTTATTCCGTTCGCTGTCTTTATTTTTTAGTTATTTCTTGTCTTTGTTAGCGCCGTGGCTTTTCAAATTTTCTTTCTACATCTCTTTCAGTTCGCTGTCCCGGCTTTTAAATTCTTTTGGTTTCTTTCCCTAATCCCCATTGCTTTTTACATTTTCTACGTCTATCCCGTTCGCTGTCTTTATTTCGCTGTCTCTTCTTTTAATTATTTCTCGTCTTTCCTCAGCGCAGTCGTTTTTTAAATTCTCTTTCTACGTCTCTTTTAGTTCGCGGTCCCTATTTCCTCATTTTTCTCTTCCTTTCCCAAATCCCCCACGCTTTTTAAATGTTCTTTCGATGCCCACTTTTATGCCCTTTGCTGGGTTTTTAAAATTATTTCTTGTTGTTCCTTAGTGCCCTCGCTTTTTAAATTTTCTTTCTGCATCTCTGTTTCACTTTGCTGTTCCGATGTCATAATTTTTTCCTTTATTTCCCTAATGCCTACCGTGTTTGACAAGTTGTTTCTATGCCTGCTTTTATTCCCTTTGCTGTCCTTTTTTACTATTTCTTCTCTGCCTTCTGTGCCATCGCTGTATAGGTTTTCTTTCTAGGTCTCTGTTGTAGTTTGCCGGTGCTATTTTTAAATCTTTTTCCCTATTTCCTTAATCACCGTTGCTTTTAAAATTTGCTGTCTACTTCCATCCCGTTTGCAGTCTTTTTTTTGTCTGCCTTTCTTTTTTAATTATTTCTTGTCTTTCCTTCGTGCCCTCGCTTTTTGAATTTTCTCTGTCTGCTCTTGAAATGTTCTTTCTGTGCCTACTTTTGTTCCCTTTGCTGTCTTTTTTTCCCATTATTTCTTCTCTGCCTTCTGTGCCATCGCTTTTTAGAGCTTCTTTCTGCGTCTTCGTTGTAGTTTGCCGTCGCTATGTTTTAAAGTTTTTCCTTATTTCCTTCATCCCCCTTGCTTTGAAAATTTTCTACGTTTATCTCGTTCGCTGTCTTTAGTTTTTAATTATTTTTCCTTGGCTTTCCTTAGTGCCATGGCTTTTTAGATTTTCTGTCGACGTCTCTGTTTTAGTTCGCCGTCGCCACTTTTAAATTTTTTCCTCGTTTCTTTAATCCCCGCTGCTTTTAACACTTTCTGTTTGACTTTTATGCCGTTCCCTGCCTTTATTCTTTAATGATTTCTTCTCTTTCCTTAGTGCCGCCGCTTTTAAATTTTTCTCTCAACCTCTGTTTTAGTTTGCTCTCCCTGTTTGGTTTTTTTTTTTTCCCCCTTCCCCCCCCCCCCCCCCCCCCAATTCCCATCGCTTTTAAAATGTGTTTTCTACGCCTACTTTTTTTCCCTTCGATATCTTTCTTTCTAATTATTTCTTGTCTTTCCTTAGTGCCGTTGCCTTTTAGATTTTCTGTCCATGTCTGAGTTTCAGTTTGCTTTCCCTCTCGTCCAGTTCTTTCCTCTATTAATCTCTTGGCTTTTTAAATTTTCTACCTCTCTCTCATTCACATTCTTTACTTTTAAAGTATTTTTTCTTGGTTTTCCTTAGTGCCCTTAGTTGCTTTTTAACTTTTCTGTCTACTTTTACTCTGTTTGCTGTCTTTTCAGTTATTTTTTCTTGGTTTGCCTCAGTGCCATCGCTTTTTAGATTTTTTCCCTACCTATCTGTTTTAGGTCAATGTTGCTACGCTTCAATGTCTTCCTTATTTCCCTAATCCTATTTGCTTCTAAAATTTTCCGTCTGCTTTTATTCCGTTCGCTGTCTTTATTTTTTAGTTATTTCTTGTCTTTGTTAGCGCCGTGGCTTTTCAAATTTTCTTTCTACATCTCTTTTAGTTCGCTGTCCCGGCTTTTAAATTCTTTTGGTTTCTTTCCCTAATCCCCATTGCTTTTTACATTTTCTACGTCTATCCCGTTCGCTGTCTTTATTTCGCTGTCTCTTCTTTTAATTATTTCTCGTCTTTCCTCAGCGCAGTCGTTTTTTAAATTCTCTTTCTACGTCTCTTTCAGTTCGCGGTCCCTATTTCCTCATTTTTCTCTTCCTTTCCCAAATCCCCCACGCTTTTTACATGTTCTTTCGATGCCCACTTTTATGCCCTTTGCTGGGTTTTTAAAATTATTTCTTGTCGTTCCTTAGTGCCCTCGCTTTTTACATTTTCTTTCTGCATCTCTGTTTCACTTTGCTGTTCCGATGTCATAATTTTTTCCTTTATTTCCCTAATGCCTACCGTGTTTGACAAGTTGTTTCTATGCCTGCTTTTATTCCCTTTGCTGTCCTTTTTTACTATTTCTTCTCTGCCTTCTGTGCCATCGCTGTATAGGTTTTCTTTCTAGGTCTCTGTTGTAGTTTGCCGGTGCTATTTTTAAATCTTTTTCCCTATTTCCTTAATCACCGTTGCTTTTAAAATTTGCTGTCTACTTCCATCCTGTTTGCAGTCTTTTTTTTGTCTGCCTTTCTTTTTTAATTATTTCTTGTCTTTCCTTCGTGCCCTCGCTTTTTGAATTTCCTGTCTGTCTGCTCTTGAAATGTTCTTTCTGTGCCTACTTTTATTCCCTTTGCTGTCTTTTTTTCCCATTATTTCTTCTCTGCCTTCTGTGCCATCGCTTTTTAGAGCTTCTTTCTGCGTCTTCGTTGTAGTTTGCCGTCGCTATTTTTTAAAGTTTTTCCTTATTTCCTTCATCCCCCTTGCTTTGAAAATTTTCTACGTTTATCTCGTTCGCTGTCTTTAGTTTTTAATTATTTTTCCTTGGTTTTCCTTAGTGCCATGGCTTTTTAGATTTTCTGTCAACGTCTCCCTTTTAGTTCGCCGTCGCCACTTTTAAATTTTTTCCTCATTTCTTTAATCCCCGCTGCTTTTAACACTTTCTGTTTGACTTTTATGCCGTTCCCTGCCCTTATTCTTTAATGATTTCTTCTCTTTCCTTAGTGCCGCCACTTTTAAATTTTTCTCTCAACCTCTGTTTTAGTTTGCTCTCCCTGTTTGGTTTTTTTTTTTCCCCTTCCCCCCCCCCAATTCCCATCGCTTTTAAAATGTGTTTTCTACGCCTACTTTTTTTCCCTTCGATATCTTTCTAATTATTTCTTGTCTTTCCTTAGTGCCGTTGCCTTTTAGATTTTCTGTCCATGTCTGAGTTTCAGTTTGCTTTCCCTCTCGTCCAGTTCTTTCCTCTATTAATCTCTTGGCTTTTTAAATTTTCTACCTCTCTCTCATTCACATTCTTTATTTTTAAAGTATTTTTTCTTGTTTTTCCTTAGTGTCCTTAGTTGCTTTTTAACTTTTCTGTCTACTTTTACTCTGTTTGCTGTCTTTTCAGTTATTTTTTCTTGGTTTGCCTCAGTGCCATCGCTTTTTAGATTTTTTCCCTACCTACCTGTTTTAGGTCAATGTTGCTACGCTTCAATTTCTTCCTTATTTCCCTAATCCTATTTGCTTCTAAAATTTTCCGTCTGCTTTTATTCCGTTCGCTGTCTTTATTTTTTAGTTATTTCTTGTCTTTGTTAGCGCCGTGGCTTTTCAAATTTTCTTTCTACATCTCTTTCAGTTCGCTGTCCCGGCTTTTAAATTCTTTTGGTTTCTTTTCCTAATCCCCATTGCTTTTTACATTTTCTACTTCTATCCCGTTCGCTGTCTTTATTTCGCTGTCTCTTCTTTTAATTATTTCTCGTCTTTCCTCAGCGCAGTCGTTTTTTAAATTCTCTTTCTACATCTCTTTTAGTTCGCGGTCCCTATTTCCTCATTTTTCTCTTCCTTTCCCAAATCCCCCACGCTTTTTACATGTTCTTTCGATGCCCACTTTTATGCCCTTTGCTGGGTTTTTAAAATTATTTCTTGTCGTTCCTTAGTGCCCTCGCTTTTTAAATTTTCTTTCTGCATCTCTGCTTCACTTTGCTGTTCCGATGTCATAATTTTTTCCTTTATTTCCCTAATGCCTACCGTGTTTGACAAGTTGTTTCTATGCCTGCTTTTATTCCCTTTGCTGTCCTTTTTTACTATTTCTTCTCTGCCTTCTGTGCCATCGCTGTATAGGTTTTCTTTCTAGGTCTCTGTTGTAGTTTGCCGGTGCTATTTTTAAATCTTTTTCCCTATTTCCTTAATCACCGTTGCTTTTAAAATTTGCTGTCTACTTCCATCCCCTTTGCAGTCTTTTTTTTGTCTGCCTTTCTTTTTTAATTATTTCCTGTCTTTCCTTCGTGCCCTCGCTTTTTGAATTTTCTGTCTCTGTCTGCTCTTGAAATGTTCTTTCTGTGCCTACTTTTATTCCCTTTGCTGTCTTTTTTTCCCATTATTTCTTCTCTGCCTTCTGTGCCATCGCTTTTTAGAGCTTCTTTCTGCGTCTTCGTTGTAGTTTGCCGTCGCTATTTTTTAAAGTTTTTCCTTATTTCCTTCATCCCCCTTGCTTTGAAAATTTTCTACATTTATCTCGTTCGCTGTCTTTAGTTTTTAATTATTTTTCCTTGGTTTTCCTTAGTGCCATGGCTTATTAGATTTTCTTTCGACGTCTCCGTTTTAGTTCGCCGTCGCCACTTTTAAATTTTTTCCTCATTTCTTTAATCCCCGCTGCTTTTAACACTTTCTGTTTGACTTTTATGCCGTTCCCTGCCCTTATTCTTTAATGATTTCTTCTCTTTCCTTAGTGCCGCCGCTTTTAAATTTTTCTCTTAACCTCTGTTTTAGTTTGCTCTCCCTGTTTTTTTTTTGTCCCCCTTCCCCCCCCCCCCCCCCCAATTCCCATCGCTTTTAAAATGTGTTTTCTACGCCTACTTTTTTTCCCTTCGATATCTTTCTTTCTAATTATTTCTTGTCTTTCCTTAGTGCCGTTGCCTTTTAGATTTTCTGTCCATGTCTGAGTTTCAGTTTGCTTTCCCTCTCGTCCAGTTCTTTCCTCTATTAATCTCTTGGCTTTTTAAATTTTCTACCTCTCTCTCATTCACATTCTTTACTTTTAAAGTATTTTTTCTTGGTTTTCCTTAGTGCCCTTAGTTGCTTTTTAACTTTTCTGTCTACTTTTACTCTGTTTGCTGTCTTTTCAGTTATTTTTTCTTGGTTTGCCTCAGTGCCATCGCTTTTTAGATTTTTTCCCTACCTATCTGTTTTAGGTCAATGTTGCTACGCTTCAATGTCTTCCTTATTTCCCTAATCCTATTTGCTTCTAAAATTTTCCGTCTGCTTTTATTCCGTTCGCTGTCTTTATTTTTTAGTTATTTCTTGTCTTTGTTAGCGCCGTGGCTTTTCAAATTTTCTTTCTACATCTCTTTTAGTTCGCTGTCCCGGCTTTTAAATTCTTTTGGTTTCTTTTCCTAATCCCCATTGCTTTTTACATTTTCTACTTCTATCCCGTTCGCTGTCTTTATTTCGCTGTCTCTTCTTTTAATTATTTCTCGTCTTTCCTCAGCGCAGTCGTTTTTTAAATTCTCTTTCTACGTCTCTTTCAGTTCGCGGTCCCTATTTCCTCATTTTTCTCTTCCTTTCCCAAATCCCCCACGCTTTTTAAATGTTCTTTCGATGCCCACTTTTATGCCCTTTGCTGGGTTTTTAAAATTATTTCTTGTCGTTCCTTAGTGCCCTCGCTTTTTAAATTTTCTTTCTGCATCTCTGTTTCGCTTTGCTGTTCCGATGTCATAATTTTTTCCTTTATTTCCCTAATGCCTACCGTGTTTGACAAGTTGTTTCTATGCCTGCTTTTATTCCCTTTGCTGTCCTTTTTTACTATTTCTTCTCTGCCTTCTGTGCCATCGCTGTATAGGTTTTCTTTCTAGGTCTCTGTTGTAGTTTGCCGGTGCTATTTTTAAATCTTTTTCCCTATTTCCTTAATCACCGTTGCTTTTAAAATTTGCTGTCTACTTCCATCCCGTTTGCAGTCTTTTTTTTGTCTGCCTTTCTTTTTTAATTATTTCTTGTCTTTCCTTCGTGCCCTCGCTTTTTGAATTTCCTGTCTCTGTCTGCTCTTGAAATGTTCTTTCTGTGCCTACTTTTATTCCCTTTGCTGTCTTTTTTTCCCATTATTTCTTCTCTGCCTTCTGTGCCATCGCTTTTTAGAGCTTCTTTCTGCGTCTTCGTTGTAGTTTGCCGTCGCTATGTTTTAAAGTTTTTCCTTATTTCCTTCATCCCCCTTGCTTTGAAAATTTTCTACGTTTATCTCGTTCGCTGTCTTTAGTTTTTAATTATTTTTCCTTGGTTTTCCTTAGTGCCATGGCTTTTTAGATTTTCTGTCGACGTCTCCGTTTTAGTTCGCCGTCGCCACTTTTAAATTTTTTCCTCATTTCTTTAATCCCCGCTGCTTTTAACACTTTCTGTTTGACTTTTATGCCATTCACTGCCTTTATTCTTTAATGATTTCTTCTCTTTCCTTAGTGCCGCCGCTTTTAAATTTTTCTCTCAACCTCTGTTTTAGTTTGCTCTCCCTGTTTGGTTTTTTTTTCCCCTTCCCCCCGCCCCCAATTCCCATCGCTTTTAAAATGTGTTTTCTACGCCTACTTTTTTTCCCTTCGATATCTTTCTTTCTAATTATTTCTTGTCTTTCCTTAGTGCCGTTGCCTTTTAGATTTTCTGTCCATGTCTGAGTTTCAGTTTGCTTTCCCTCTCGTCCAGTTCTTTCCTCTATTAATCTCTTGGCTTTTTAAATTTTCTACCTCCATCTCATTCACATTCTTTATTTTTAAAGTATTTTTTCTTGGTTTTCCTTAGTGCCCTTAGTTGCTTTTTAACTTTTCTGTCTACTTTTACTCTGTTTGCTGTCTCTTCAGATATTTTTTCTTGGTTTGCCTCAGTGCCATCGCTTTTTAGATTTTTTCCCTACCTATCTGTTTTAGGTCAATGTTGCTACGCTTCAATTTCTTCCTTATTTCCCTAATCCTATTTGCTTCTAAAATTTTCCGTCTGCTTTTATTCCGTTCGCTGTCTTTATTTTTTAGTTATTTCTTGTCTTTGTTAGCGCCGTGGCTTTTCAAATTTTCTTTCTACATCTCTTTCAGTTCGCTGTCCCGGCTTTTAAATTCTTTTGGTTTCTTTCCCTAATCCCCATTGCTTTTTACATTTTCTACTTCTATCCCGTTCGCTGTCTTTATTTCGCTGTCTCTTCTTTTAATTATTTCTCGTCTTTCCTCAGCGCAGTCGTTTTTTAAATTCTCTTTCTACGTCTCTTTTAGTTCGCGGTCCCTATTTCCTCATTTTTCTCTTCCTTTCCCAAATCCCCCACGCTTTTTAAATGTTCTTTCGATGCCCACTTTTATGCCCTTTGCTGGGTTTTTAAAATTATTTCTTGTCGTTCCTTAGTGCCCTCGCTTTTTACATTTTCTTTCTGCATCTCTGTTTCGCTTTGCTGTTCCGATGTCATAATTTTTTCCTTTATTTCCCTAATGCCTACCATGTTTGACAAGTTGTTTCTATGCCTGCTTTTACTCCCTTTGCTGTCCTTTTTTACTATTTCTTCTCTGCCTTCTGTGCCATCGCTGTATAGGTTTTCTTTCTAGGTCTCTGTTGTAGTTTGCCGGTGCTATTTTTAAATCTTTTTCCCTATTTCCTTAATCACCGTTGCTTTTAAAATTTGCTGTCTACTTCCATCCCGTTTGCAGTCTTTTTTTTGTCTGCCTTTCTTTTTTAATTATTTCTTGTCTTTCCTTCGTGCCCTCGCTTTTTGAATTTTCTCTGTCTGCTCTTGAAATGTTCTTTCTGTGCCTACTTTTATTCCCTTTGCTGTCTTTTTTTCCCATTATTTCTTCTCTGCCTTCTGTGCCATCGCTTTTTAGAGCTTCTTTCTGCGTCTTCGTTGTAGTTTGCCGTCGCTATGTTTTAAAGTTTTTCCTTATTTCCTTCATCCCCCTTGCTTTGAAAATTTTCTACGTTTATCTCGTTCGCTGTCTTTAGTTTTTAATTATTTTTCCTTGGTTTTCCTTAGTGCCATGGCTTTTTAGATTTTCTGTCGACGTCTCTGTTTTAGTTCGCCGTCGCCACTTTTAAATTTTTTCCTCATTTCTTTAATCCCCGCTGCTTTTAACACTTTCTGTTTGACTTTTATGCCGTTCCCTGCCCTTATTCTTTAATGATTTCTTCTCTTTCCTTAGTGCCGCCACTTTTAAATTTTTCTCTCAACCTCTGTTTTAGTTTGCTCTCCCTGTTTGGTTTTTTTTTTTTCCCCTTTCCCCTTTCCCCCCCAATTCCCATCGCTTTTAAAATGTGTTTTCTACGCCTACTTTTTTTCCCTTCGATATCTTTCTTTCTAATTATTTCTTGTCTTTCCTTAGTGCCGTTGCCTTTTAGATTTTCTGTCCATGTCTGAGTTTCAGTTTGCTTTCCCTCTCGTCCAGTTCTTTCCTCTATTAATCTCTTGGCTTTTTAAATTTTCTACCTCTATCTCATTCACATTCTTTACTTTTAAAGTATTTTTTCTTGTTTTTCCTTAGTGCCCTTAGTTGCTTTTTAACTTTTCTGTCTACTTTTACTCTGTTTGCTGTCTTTTCAGTTATTTTTTCTTGGTTTGCCTCAGTGCCATCGCTTTTTAGATTTTTTCCCTACCTATCTGTTTTAGGTCAATGTTGCTACGCTTCAATTTCTTCCTTATTTCCCTAATCCTATTTGTTTCTAAAATTTTCCGTCTGCTTTTATTCCGTTCGCTGTCTTTATTTTTTAGTTATTTCTTGTCTTTGTTAGCGCCGTGGCTTTTCAAATTTTCTTTCTACATCTCTTTTAGTTCGCTGTCCCGGCTTTTAAATTCTTTTGGTTTCTTTCCCTAATCCCCATTGCTTTTTACATTTTCTACGTCTATCCCGTTCGCTGTCTTTATTTCGCTGTCTCTTCTTTTAATTATTTCTCGTCTTTCCTCAGCGCAGTCGTTTTTTAAATTCTCTTTCTACGTCTCTTTTAGTTCGCGGTCCCTATTTCCTCATTTTTCTCTTCCTTTCCCAAATCCCCCACGCTTTTTACATGTTCTTTCGATGCCCACTTTTATGCCCTTTGCTGGGTTTTTAAAATTATTTCTTGTCGTTCCTTAGTGCCCTCGCTTTTTAAATTTTCTTTCTGCATCTCTGTTTCACTTTGCTGTTCCGATGTCATAATTTTTTCCTTTATTTCCCTAATGCCTACCGTGTTTGACAAGTTGTTTCTATGCCTGCTTTTATTCCCTTTGCTGTCCTTTTTTACTATTTCTTCTCTGCCTTCTGTGCCATCGCTGTATAGGTTTTCTTTCTAGGTCTCTGTTGTAGTTTGCCGGTGCTATTTTTAAATCTTTTTCCCTATTTCCTTAATCACCGTTGCTTTTAAAATTTGCTGTCTACTTCCATCCCGTTTGCAGTCTTTTTTTTGTCTGCCTTTCTTTTTTAATTATTTCCTGTCTTTCCTTCGTGCCCTCGCTTTTTGAATTTTCTGTCTCTGTCTGCTCTTGAAATGTTCTTTCTGTGCCTACTTTTATTCCCTTTGCTGTCTCTTTTTTCCATTATTTCTTCTCTGCCTTCTGTGCCATCGCTTTTTAGAGCTTCTTTCTGCGTCTTCGTTGTAGTTTGCCGTCGCTATGTTTTAAAGTTTTTCCTTATTTCCTTCATCCCCCTTGCTTTGAAAATTTTCTACGTTTATCTCGTTCGCTGTCTTTAGTTTTTAATTATTTTTCCTTGGTTTTCCTTAGTGCCATGGCTTTTTAGATTTTCTGTCGACGTCTCCCTTTTAGTTCGCCGTCGCCACTTTTAAATTTTTTCCTCATTTCTTTAATCCCCGCTGCTTTTAACACTTTCTGTTTGACTTTTATGCCGTTCCCTGCCTTTATTCTTTAATGATTTCTTCTCTTCCCTTAGTGCCGCCGCTTTTAAATTTTTCTCTCAACCTCTGTTTTAGTTTGCTCTCCCTGTTTGGTTTTTTTTTTTTCCCCTTTCCCCTCCCTCCAATTCCCATCGCTTTTAAAATGTGTTTTCTACGCCTACTTTTTTTCCCTTCGATATCTTTCTTTCTAATTATTTCTTGTCTTTCCTTAGTGCCGTTGCCTTTTAGATTTTCTGTCCATGTCTGAGTTTCAGTTTGCTTTCCCTCTCGTCCAGTTCTTTCCTCTATTAATCTCTTGGCTTTTTAAATTTTCTACCTCTCTCTCATTCACATTCTTTACTTTTAAAGTATTTTTTCTTGGTTTTCCTTAGTGCCCTTAGTTGCTTTTTAACTTTTCTGTCTACTTTTACTCTGTTTGCTGTCTTTTCAGTTATTTTTTCTTGGTTTGCCTCAGTGCCATCGCTTTTTAGATTTTTTCCCTACCTACCTGTTTTAGGTCAATGTTGCTACGCTTCAATTTCTTCCTTATTTCCCTAATCCTATTTGCTTCTAAAATTTTCCGTCTGCTTTTATTCCGTTCGCTGTCTTTATTTTTTAGTTATTTCTTGTCTTTGTTAGCGCCGTGGCTTTTCAAATTTTCTTTCTACATCTCTTTTAGTTCGCTGTCCCGGCTTTTAAATTCTTTTGGTTTCTTTCCCTAATCCCCGTTGCTTTTTACATTTTCTACGTCTATCCCGTTCGCTGTCTTTATTTCGCTGTCTCTTCTTTTAATTATTTCTCGTCTTTCCTCAGCGCAGTCGTTTTTTAAATTCTCTTTCTACGTCTCTTTTAGTTCGCGGTCCCTATTTCCTCATTTTTCTCTTCCTTTCCCAAATCCCCCACGCTTTTTACATGTTCTTTCGATGCCCACTTTTATGCCCTTTGCTGGGTTTTTAAAATTATTTCTTGTCGTTCCTTAGTGCCCTCGCTTTTTAAATTTTCTTTCTGCATCTCTGTTTCACTTTGCTGTTCCGATGTCATAATTTTTTCCTGTATTTCCCTAATGCCTACCGTGTTTGACAAGTTGTTTCTATGCCTGCTTTTATTCCCTTTGCTGTCCTTTTTTACTATTTCTTCTCTGCCTTCTGTGCCATCGCTGTATAGGTTTTCTTTCTAGGTCTCTGTTGTAGTTTGCCGGTGCTATTTTTAAATCTTTTTCCCTATTTCCTTAATCACCGTTGCTTTTAAAATTTGCTGTCTACTTCCATCCCGTTTGCAGTCTTTTTTTTGTCTGCCTTTCTTTTTTAATTATTTCTTGTCTTTCCTTCGTGCCCTCGCTTTTTGAATTTTCTGTCTCTGTCTGCTCTTGAAATGTTCTTTCTGTGCCTACTTTTATTCCCTTTGCTGTCTTTTTTTCCCATTATTTCTTCTCTGCCTTCTGTGCCATCGCTTTTTAGAGCTTCTTTCTGCGTCTTCGTTGTAGTTTGCCGTCGCTATTTTTTAAAGTTTTTCCTTATTTCCTTCATCCCCCTTGCTTTGAAAATTTTCTACGTTGATCTCGTTCGCTGTCTTTAGTTTTTAATTATTTTTCCTTGGCTTTCCTTAGTGCCATGGCTTTTTAGATTTTCTGTTGACGTCTCCGTTTTAGTTCGCCGTCGCCACTTTTAAATTTTTTCCTCGTTTCTTTAATCCCCGCTGCTTTTAACACTTTCTGTTTGACTTTTATGCCGTTCCCTGCCTTTATTCTTTAATGATTTCTTCTCTTCCCTTAGTGCCGCCGCTTTTAAATTTTTCTCTCAACCTCTGTTTTAGTTTGCTCTCCCTGTTTGGTTTTTTTTTTTTCCCCTTCCCCCCCCCCCAATTCCCATCGCTTTTAAAATGTGTTTTCTACGCCTACTTTTTTTCCCTTCGATATCTTTCTTTCTAATTATTTCTTGTCTTTCCTTAGTGCCGTTGCCTTTTAGATTTTCTGTCCATGTCTGAGTTTCAGTTTGCTTTCCCTCTCGTCCAGTTCTTTCCTCTATTAATCTCTTGGCTTTTTAAATTTTCTACCTCTCTCTCATTCACATTCTTTACTTTTAAAGTATTTTTTCTTGGTTTTCCTTAGTGCCCTTAGTTGCTTTTTAACTTTTCTGTCTACTTTTACTCTGTTTGCTGTCTTTTCAGTTATTTTTTCTTGGTTTGCCTCAGTGCCATCGCTTTTTAGATTTTTTCCCTACCTACCTGTTTTAGGTCAATGTTGCTACGCTTCAATTTCTTCCTTATTTCCCTAATCCTATTTGCTTCTAAAATTTTCCGTCTGCTTTTATTCCGTTCGCTGTCTTTATTTTTTAGTTATTTCTTGTCTTTGTTAGCGCCGTGGCTTTTCAAATTTTCTTTCTACATCTCTTTTAGTTCGCTGTCCCGGCTTTTAAATTCTTTTGGTTTCTTTCCCTAATCCCCATTGCTTTTTACATTTTCTACGTCTATCCCGTTCGCTGTCTTTATTTCGCTGTCTCTTCTTTTAATTATTTCTCGTCTTTCCTCAGCGCAGTCGTTTTTTAAATTCTCTTTCTACGTCTCTTTTAGTTCGCGGTCCCTATTTCCTCATTTTTCTCTTCCTTTCCCAAATCCCCCACGCTTTTTACATGTTCTTTCGATGCCCACTTTTATGCCCTTTGCTGGGTTTTTAAAATTATTTCTTGTTGTTCCTTAGTGCCCTCGCTTTTTAAATTTTCTTTCTGCATCTCTGTTTCACTTTGCTGTTCCGATGTCATAATTTTTTCCTGTATTTCCCTAATGCCTACCGTGTTTGACAAGTTGTTTCTATGCCTGCTTTTATTCCCTTTGCTGTCCTTTTTTACTATTTCTTCTCTGCCTTCTGTGCCATCGCTGTATAGGTTTTCTTTCTAGGTCTCTGTTGTAGTTCGCCGGTGCTATTTTTAAATCTTTTTCCCTATTTCCTTAATCACCGTTGCTTTTAAAATTTGCTGTCTACTTCCATCCCGTTTGCAGTCTTTTTTTTGTCTGCCTTTCTTTTTTAATTATTTGTCTTTCCTTCGTGCCCTCGCTTTTTGAATTTTCTGTCTCTGTCTGCTCTTGAAATGTTCTTTCTGTGCCTACTTTTATTCCCTTTGCTGTCTTTTTTTCCCATTATTTCTTCTCTGCCTTCTGTGCCATCGCTTTTTAGAGCTTCTTTCTGCGTCTTCGTTGTAGTTTGCTGTCGCTATTTTTTAAAGTTTTTCCTTATTTCCTTCATCCCCCTTGCTTTGAAAATTTTCTACGTTTATCTCGTTCGCTGTCTTTAGTTTTTAATTATTTTTCCTTGGTTTTCCTTAGTGCCATGGCTTTTTAGATTTTCTGTCGACGTCTCCGTTTTAGTTCGCCGTCGCCACTTTTAAATTTTTTCCTCATTTCTTTAATCCCCGCTGCTTTTAACACTTTCTGTTTGACTTTTATGCCGTTCCCTGCCTTTATTCTTTAATGATTTCTTCTCTTTCCTTAGTGCCGCCGCTTTTAAATTTTTCTCTCAACCTCTGTTTTAGTTTGCTCTCCCTGTTTGGTTTTTTTTTTTTCCCCTTTCCCCCCCCCAATTCCCATCGCTTTTAAAATGTGTTTTCTACGCCTACTTTTTTTCCCTTCGATATCTTTCTTTCTAATTATTTCTTGTCTTTCCTTAGTGCCGTTGCCTTTTAGATTTTCTGTCCATGTCTGAGTTTCAGTTTGCTTTCCCTCTCGTCCAATTCTTTCCTCCATTAATCTCTTGGCTTTTTAAATTTTCTACCTCTATCTCATTCACATTCTTTACTTTTAAAGTATTTTTTCTTGGTTTTCCTTAGTGCCCTTAGTTGCTTTTTAACTTTCCTGTCTACTTTTACTCTGTTTGCTGTCTTTTCAGTTATTTTTTCTTGGTTTGCCTCAGTGCCATCGCTTTTTAGATTTTTTTCCCTACCTACCTGTTTTAGGTCAATGTTGCTACGCTTCAATTTCTTCCTTATTTCCCTAATCCTATTTGCTTCTAAAATTTTCCGTCTGCTTTTATTCCGTTCGCTGTCTTTATTTTTTAGTTATTTCTTGTCTTTGTTAGCGCCGTGGCTTTTCAAATTTTCTTTCTACATCTCTTTTAGTTCGCTGTCCCGGCTTTTAAATTCTTTTGGTTTCTTTCCCTAATCCCCATTGCTTTTTACATTTTCTACGTCTATCCCGTTCGCTGTCTTTATTTCGCTGTCTCTTCTTTTAATTATTTCTCGTCTTTCCTCAGCGCAGTCGTTTTTTAAATTCTCTTTCTAAGTCTCTTTTAGTTCGCGGTCCCTATTTCCTCATTTTTCTCTTCCTTTCCCAAATCCCCCACGCTTTTTACATGTTCTTTCGATGCCCGCTTTTATGCCCTTTGCTGGGTTTTTAAAATTATTTCTTGTCGTTCCTTAGTGCCCTCGCTTTTTAAATTTTCTTTCTGCATCTCTGTTTCACTTTGCTGTTCCGATGTCATAATTTTTTCCTTTATTTCCCTAATGCCTACCGTGTTTGACAAGTTGTTTCTATGCCTGCTTTTATTCCCTTTGCTGTCCTTTTTTACTATTTCTTCTCTGCCTTCTGTGCCATCGCTGTATAGGTTTTCTTTCTAGGTCTCTGTTGTAGTTTGCCGGTGCTATTTTTAAATCTTTTTCCCTATTTCCTTAATCACCGTTGCTTTTAAAATTTGCTGTCTACTTCCATCCCGTTTGCAGTCTTTTTTTTGTCTGCCTTTCTTTTTTAATTATTTGTCTTTCCTTCGTGCCCTCGCTTTTTGAATTTTCTGTCTCTGTCTGCTCTTGAAATGTTCTTTCTGTGCCTACTTTTATTCCCTTTGCTGTCTTTTTTTCCCATTATTTCTTCTCTGCCTTCTGTGCCATCGCTTTTTAGAGCTTCTTTCTGCGTCTTCGTTGTAGTTTGCTGTCGCTATTTTTTAAAGTTTTTCCTTATTTCCTTCATCCCCCTTGCTTTGAAAATTTTCTACGTTTATCTCGTTCGCTGTCTTTAGTTTTTAATTATTTTTCCTTGGTTTTCCTTAGTGCCATGGCTTTTTAGATTTTCTGTCGACGTCTCCGTTTTAGTTCGCCGTCGCCACTTTTAAATTTTTTCCTCGTTTCTTTAATCCCCGCTGCTTTTAACACTTTCTGTTTGACTTTTATGCCGTTCCCTGCCTTTATTCTTTAATGATTTCTTCTCTTTCCTTAGTGCCGCCGCTTTTAAATTTTTCTCTCAACCTCTGTTTTAGTTTGCTCTCCCTGTTTGGTTTTTTTTTTTTCCCCTTTCCCCCCCCCAATTCCCATCGCTTTTAAAATGTGTTTTCTACGCCTACTTTTTTTCCCTTCGATATCTTTCTTTCTAATTATTTCTTGTCTTTCCTTAGTGCCGTTGCCTTTTAGATTTTCTGTCCATGTCTGAGTTTCAGTTTGCTTTCCCTCTCGTCCAGTTCTTTCCTCTATTAATCTCTTGGCTTTTTAAATTTTCTACCTCTCTCTCATTCACATTCTTTACTTTTAAAGTATTTTTTCTTGGTTTTCCTTAGTGCCCTTAGTTGCTTTTTAACTTTTCTGTCTACTTTTACTCTGTTTGCTGTCTTTTCAGTTATTTTTTCTTGGTTTGCCTCAGTGCCATCGCTTTTTAGATTTTTTCCCTACCTACCTGTTTTAGGTCAATGTTGCTACGCTTCAATTTCTTCCTTATTTCCCTAATCCTATTTGCTTCTAAAATTTTCCGTCTGCTTTTATTCCGTTCGCTGTCTTTATTTTTTAGTTATTTCTTGTCTTTGTTAGCGCCGTGGCTTTTCAAATTTTCTTTCTACATCTCTTTTAGTTCGCTGTCCCGGCTTTTAAATTCTTTTGGTTTCTTTCCCTAATCCCCGTTGCTTTTTACATTTTCTACGTCTATCCCGTTCGCTGTCTTTATTTCGCTGTCTCTTCTTTTAATTATTTCTCGTCTTTCCTCAGCGCAGTCGTTTTTTAAATTCTCTTTCTACGTCTCTTTTAGTTCGCGGTCCCTATTTCCTCATTTTTCTCTTCCTTTCCCAAATCCCCCACGCTTTTTACATGTTCTTTCGATGCCCACTTTTATGCCCTTTGCTGGGTTTTTAAAATTATTTCTTGTCGTTCCTTAGTGCCCTCGCTTTTTAAATTTTCTTTCTGCATCTCTGTTTCACTTTGCTGTTCCGATGTCATAATTTTTTCCTGTATTTCCCTAATGCCTACCGTGTTTGACAAGTTGTTTCTATGCCTGCTTTTATTCCCTTTGCTGTCCTTTTTTACTATTTCTTCTCTGCCTTCTGTGCCATCGCTGTATAGGTTTTCTTTCTAGGTCTCTGTTGTAGTTTGCCGGTGCTATTTTTAAATCTTTTTCCCTATTTCCTTAATCACCGTTGCTTTTAAAATTTGCTGTCTACTTCCATCCCGTTTGCAGTCTTTTTTTTGTCTGCCTTTCTTTTTTAATTATTTCTTGTCTTTCCTTCGTGCCCTCGCTTTTTGAATTTTCTGTCTCTGTCTGCTCTTGAAATGTTCTTTCTGTGCCTACTTTTATTCCCTTTGCTGACTTTTTTTCCCATTATTTCTTCTCTGCCTTCTGTGCCATCGCTTTTTAGAGCTTCTTTCTGCGTCTTCGTTGTAGTTTGCCGTCGCTATTTTTTAAAGTTTTTCCTTATTTCCTTCATCCCCCTTGCTTTGAAAATTTTCTACGTTGATCTCGTTCGCTGTCTTTAGTTTTTAATTATTTTTCCTTGGCTTTCCTTAGTGCCATGGCTTTTTAGATTTTCTGTCGACGTCTCCGTTTTAGTTCGCCGTCGCCACTTTTAAATTTTTTCCTCGTTTCTTTAATCCCCGCGGCTTTTAACACTTTCTGTTTGACTTTTATGCCGTTCCCTGCCTTTATTCTTTAATGATTTCTTCTCTTCCCTTAGTGCCGCCGCTTTTAAATTTTTCTCTCAACCTCTGTTTTAGTTTGCTCTCCCTGTTTGGTTTTTTTTTTTTCCCCTTTCCCCTCCCTCCAATTCCCATCGCTTTTAAAATGTGTTTTCTACGCCTACTTTTTTTCCCTTCGATATCTTTCTTTCTAATTATTTCTTGTCTTTCCTTAGTGCCGTTGCCTTTTAGATTTTCTGTCCATGTCTGAGTTTCAGTTTGCTTTCCCTCTCGTCCAGTTCTTTCCTCTATTAATCTCTTGGCTTTTTAAATTTTCTACCTCTCTCTCATTCACATTCTTTATTTTTAAAGTATTTTTTCTTGGTTTTCCTTAGTGCCCTTAGTTGCTTTTTAACTTTTCTGTCTACTTTTACTCTGTTTGCTGTCTTTTCAGTTATTTTTTCTTGGTTTGCCTCAGTGCCATCGCTTTTTAGATTTTTTTCCCTACCTACCTGTTTTAGGTCAATGTTGCTACGCTTCAATTTCTTCCTTATTTCCCTAATCCTATTTGCTTCTAAAATTTTCCGTCTGCTTTTATTCCGTTCGCTGTCTTTATTTTTTAGTTATTTCTTGTCTTTGTTAGCGCCGTGGCTTTTCAAATTTTCTTTCTACATCTCTTTTAGTTCGCTGTCCCGGCTTTTAAATTCTTTTGGTTTCTTTCCCTAATCCCCGTTGCTTTTTACATTTTCTACGTCTATCCCGTTCGCTGCCTTTATTTCGCTCTCTCTTCTTTTAATTATTTCTCGTCTTTCCTCAGCGCAGTCGTTTTTTAAATTCTCTTTCTACGTCTCTTTTAGTTCGCGGTCCCTATTTCCTCATTTTTCTCTTCCTTTCCCAAATCCCCCACGCTTTTTACATGTTCTTTCGATGCCCGCTTTTATGCCCTTTGCTGGGTTTTTAAAATTATTTCTTGTCGTTCCTTAGTGCCCTCGCTTTTTAAATTTTCTTTCTGCATCTCTGTTTCACTTTGCTGTTCCGATGTCATAATTTTTTCCTTTATTTCCCTAATGCCTACCTTTTTTTTTTCCTTCCCCCCCAATTGCCATTGCTTTTAAAATGTGTTTTCTATGCCTACTTTTTTTCCCTTCGATGTCTTTATTTTTAATTATGTCTTGTCTGTCCTTTGTGCTGTAGGCTTTTAAAATTCCTTTCTACTTCTCCATTTTAGTTCAATGTTGCTGTGTTTTAATTTTTCCCTTATTTCCTTAATCCCTGTTGCTTTTACAATTTTCTGTCTAATTTTATCCTGTTTGCCATCTTTATTTTTTAATTGTTACTTAGCTTTCCTTTGTGCCGGCCCTTTATAAATTTTCTTGCTACATCTGTTTCAGTTTGCTGTTCCTGTTCTTAAATTTTTTCCATTTATTTCCGTAATCCCCGTCGCTTTTAAATTTTCTACTTTTATCATGTTTGCTGTCTTTATTTTGCTGCGTTTTCTGTTAATTTTTTCTTCTCTTTCCCTAGTGCCCTTGCTTTTTAAAGTTTTTTTCTACATCTCTCTTAGTTTACTGTCCCTATCTTTTATTTTTTCCCTTTCTTTCCCTAATCCCCCTCGCTTTTTTAATGTTAGTTCTAGGCCTCCTTTTATTCCCTTCGTTATCTTCATTTCTCATTATTTCTTTACTTTCCTCAGTGCCGTTGCTTTTTAGATTTTCTTTCTACACCTCCGGTTTAGTTCACCGTCCCTTTTTTTAAAGTTTTTCGTCATTTCTTCAGTCCCCATTGCTTTTAAGATTTTCAGTCTACTTTCATCCCGTCTACTGTTTTAATTGTTGCTTGCCTTTGATTAGTGCCGTCGCTTTTTAAATTTTCGTCGTACGTCACCATCTTAGTTTGCTGTCCCTATTTTTAATTCTTTTTTCTATTTCCCTAAACCCTGTTGCTTTTAAAATTTTCTGTCTACCTTTATCCCATTCACTGTCTTTATTCTTTAATTGTTTCTTGTCTTTCCTTAGTGCAGTTGCTCTTTACAATTTTGGTCTCTCTTTGTTTAGTTTGCAGTTGCTATTTTTTTAATGCTTTTCTCTCTTAGTCCCTTGGCTTTGAAAGTTTTGCTTCTTTTATCTACTTTTATCTAGTTTGCTGTCTTTTTTTTTTCCCCCCAATTGTTTCCTGCTAGTCCTCTACCTAGTTGCTTTTGAAATAATTGTCTTTCTGTGTCAAGCTTCCTATCCGTATTTTTCAGCAGTTTTCAGTATGTTGTGTACCCCGTTGCTTTTTCAATGTACTTTGTATGTGTCTCTCCCTCTTTCTTTATTTTTTAGTTTTTTCTTGTCTTTCCTAATAGAGGTGGCTTTTTAGTTTTTTCGATATCTAATTTTATTGTATCCAATGTGTTGATTTGTTAATTCTTTCCTGTCTGTCCTGCAGCCTGCGCTTCACTTAATAAATTTTCTTCTTATGCCTCTGTTTATTTTGATCACTGTCTCTCTCCTTTGATTTTTTTCCTCTCTTAATCCCTTGGCTTATCCAGTTCCCTACCGTGGAAAAATCCCCCTCCTCCGCCTCTCTGTCTCCTGCCTGTGGGTGTCTCCTCCTCTCTGTCCCTCTCTGCTGTCCTGTCGTCCTGCTCGGACCCTTCCATCTCTCACCCCTGCTCCCTCCCCTTCTTGTTTATGGCTCCATCTCCCTGTTCCTCTGGTTCTCGTGCTCCATCTCTCCATCATCCTCCTCCTCCTCGTTGCCCTCCATTTCTCTCTCTCTCCACCCTCGTGCGGCTCCCTGTCCCTCTTTTTTTGTTCCCAGCATCCCATTTTCTGGCTCCCTGTCCCACACCTCTTCTCTACCTTCCTTCCGCTTTCCGCTTCCCTTGTTTCCCTCTGTCCTGCTGCCTTGGGGCCCTGAGCCTTGGAGCCAGCTCACTGCCGGGATTCCCTATGATGTGCTTTAATGAATACACTTTTCCTGCCTCCTCTGTGCCCCTGGATGTGTTTGCAGCCCCTGGGTGCAGAGCTCGTGGCTGTGGACAGGTGCAGGGAGGGGGGGATGTGCTGGGGGCTTTGGCAGGGGCCCCTGTTGCCAATGGGCTCCAGCTGGGCCTGGAGCTGGGGCAGTCGCAGGTGTGGCCAGTGAGGCTGAGGGTGGGGCTGGCCCTGCTGTGTGAAGGGGCTCTAGCTGTAAAGGGGGCTGCCACCAGGGCATGCCTTCCTGAGGGAGCTGCCAAAGGGGAGCTGGCTGAGGAGGGAATCTGAGGGGGCCCCGCAGGCAGGTGCCTCTGGCCAGGCATGGCCAGTCCCTGCAGCAATGAAGGATCTCACCGAGCCGTCCCTGACAGAACGCACCACCAGCACACAGTGCTGGGAGCTCGGTGCCTCCATTGGCTGCATGTGTGAGCCACTGGGAAGCCTCACGGCGGAGGAGCATCGAGGCGCCTGCTGCTGAGGCAGACTGAAAAGCCTTGGGGTGGTGAAGGTCTCCTGCCAGTGCCAGGAGCTGTGGTGAGTCACATGTTCCCTCGTGTGCGTCCCGGCCCACCTCTGCCGCCCTTCCCCGGCTCTCTGCCTGCCTCCCTGCCTGTCCCTGCTTCTGTCTCCCTCTCTGCCAGCCCACCTGCCGGTCTGCCTCCCCAAAACTTGTCACTCTTCTGCCAACTCTGCCCTGTACCACTTCACCTATCGTTTTTTTTGTTCTCTGTTTTCCTCTCGGCAGCTCCCTCGTCCTACTTTTTAATGCTTTCCTGTGTTCCTTGTACCCCGTTGCATTTTAAGTTATCTTTCTATGTTTACCTCTCTCCAACACCCTGTCCCTATTTTTTAATTTCTTTCACTCTCCTGGTCCCCATCGCTTTTTAAATTTTCTTTCTATGTTTCCTTCTATCCACCTCCCAGTCCCTGGTTTTTTAACACTCCTGTGTTTCTTGTACCCGATCACTGTTAAAATATTCTGTCTGCTTTGCCCTCCATCCATCTCCCTGTCCCTATGTTTTAATTCTTGTCTATGTTTCTTATACTCAGTTGCTTTTTAAAATTCCTTCTACGTCTCCCTCTACCTGGCTCCTTTTCTTGAATTTTTTTTTTTTAATTCTTCCCTGTATTTCTTGTACCCCATTGGGATTTAATTTCTCTTTCAACAATTCCCTTTATTGGGTTCCCTTTCCCTAAATTTTAATTCCTTAGTCTTTCCTTAGTGCTGTCGCTTTTTAAATTTTCTTTCTACGTCTGTTTTAGTGTGCTGTTCCGATTTTGTAATATTTTCCTTTATTTCCCTAATGCCTACCGCGTTTGACAAGTTGTTTCTATGCCTGCTTTTATTCCCTTTGCTGTCCTTTTTTACTATTTCTTCTCTTTCTTATGTGCCGTCGCTGTATAGGTTTTCTTTCTAGGCCTCTGTTGTAGTTTGCCGTCGCTATTTTTAAGTCTTTTTCCTTATTTCCTTAATCACCGTTGCTTTTAAAATACGCTGTCTACTTTCATCCCATTCGCAGTCTTTTTTTTGTCTGCCTTTCTTTTTTAATTATTTCTTGTCTTTCCTTCGTGCCCTCGCTTTTTGTATTTTCTCTCTATATGTCACCATGATTTAGTCTTTTCCTTTATTTCCTCAATCTTTTTGCTTTTTAAATTTTTTTCTACGTTTGCTTTCATACAGTTCCTGTCCCTATTTTTAAATTCTCTCTTGTCTTTTGGGTACTCTCTCAATTTTTCGATTTTCTTTCTATGTCGCTGTTTATTTAGTTTGTTGTCCCTATTTTTTAACTTTTTCCTCCTTTAATGCCTTCATTTTTCAATTTTTTTTCTATGCCTACTTTTATCTAGCTTTCTGTCCCTATTTTTACATTTTTTTCTCCTCTGCCTTGTCCCATTTTGCTTTTAAAATTTTCTTTCTATGTCTACCTTTAACAAACTGTACATCCCTGGCTTTTCATTCTTTTTTGTTTGTCACATACCTTGTCGCCTTTTAAATCTTCTTTGTGTCTTATTTTTTTTCTCTTCTCTCAGTTCATCCCGAGGCTTTAGACGGTCTCCTCGGCACGCTTTTATTTCTGGAGTGTAATTCGTACCCCCTTGGTTTGTTAGAACATCTCGGGTTATCCTTCTTCCTCAGAGTAGTGTTTTTGTCCTCTCCTCCATCTCGACGGCCTCCAATGGGTCAGTGTCTCCCTCACAACATCTGTACTCTGTTCAAATCCCCTCCCGAGTCCCTTTGTGCCCTCGAGCCTTCTCTCTGGCCGCCTCAGCACCCCTCTATCTCTGTCACAATGCTTCCTGTGAGCGTCCTTGCACTCCATGGCCATCCTTCAGTTCTGCAGCAGGCGTTGTGTCTTTCTTATCCAGAGACAACTCCTCCTCAGGCTTTCATTTTGCCCCAGAGCACTTTCTCACCTTCCCCTCTGCCATGTCCGATGCCTCCGTTTGGTCCCTGGTCCCCCGAGTACGTCTGTACTCTGTTCAGATCCCCTCTGGAGTACCTCATTGTGTCAGCAATCCTTTGCTTGTCTCTCTGTCCATGCTCAGCCGCGCCCCCAGCCCTCTCGTTCCTGTCGCGACGCCTCCCAAGACTGTCCTCGTGCCCCACGGCACCCCTGGAGCTCTGCAGCCCTCTTTGTAGCTCTCCTGTTCAGGCAGAACCCTTCCTCAGGCTGTCTCTGTGCCCCACGGCTCTTTTACCTTATTCAACGCCATCTAGGTTGTCTCCATTCCGTCGCTCATCCCCTGAGCACATCTGTACGTTGCTGGGACACCTTCCCGAGTTTGGCATTGGGTCCCAGAGTCACTTTCTCTTTCACTCTCGGCACCCTTCTCCTGCCGTCATCGTGTCTCCCGAGCACAGCCTCGTGCCCCACAGCTCTCTTTTGGCTCTGTAGCACACTTGGTGCCCTTCTCGCTCTCTGGGAACCTTTCCCGATGCCGTCTTTCATCTCCAGAACACTCATGTTGTCTTCTGTGCTTGCTAGGATATCTCTGTTCAGTCCCTGGTCCCCTGAGGATATCTGTAGTCTGTTCAAATCCCCTCTGGACTTCTTCATCATGTCCTCAAGCCTTCTTTTGTCTGTCCCTCTCAGAACCCCTCTGCTACTGTCACGATGCCTCCTGATGTTCTCTGCAGCACACTTTTAGCTCTCTAAGCCCCCTTTGGACCCGTTCTGTTGCAATCGCACCTCTCCTAAGAATTCTGCTCTCAAAAGAGAGCATTCTTTTTCTTCTCTCTGCCATCTAGGATGCCTCCCGAGACCTTCCTTGTGCTCCACAGCATTGTGGTAGCACTCTGCCTCCCTTTTAATCTCTCTTATGTCTCCGAGCCTTTCATGACCTCTCTGCTCCTGTTGTAAAATCACTAAATTTAGTTAGGATAGAAGTAGAATGTTAGAATGTTGTTTGTTCTGAAACTTGCAACCATAGGACCCTTACCAAGTAGTCTCTGTTTCGGGTCAAGGATGAAACAATGAAGAATTGAATAGAGAAAGTTTTGTTGAGTTCTGTAATTATAGGAACCTGTTATGCACCAGTGATGCTGCTTGGAAATCCTTTCACCTTTCCCATCTTGATTAAAGAATCAAGGATGCCAATCAGTAGATATTAATAGACATGATAAATGATTCATTTAAGTGTAGATATTGATAGAATTGTGTAAGAGAGCAATTAAGGAAAATAAAACCATGTATTTTGTGTAACGGTAACTAGGTATGATTTATATATCTGGTTTAATTATAAACTAACTGTTGAACAATGTGGCATTGTGAAGGAGCAGGATTCGCTTGTCAAGAGGGTGGTAGGTTGTAGGCCTGGTCAGTAAACTGAGAAAAACTTTACAAGATTCCAAGAATGGGCCTTTGCAACTGAGCTGAGCATGCGCAAAGATCGGATTCAACTAGCGGACACCATGAGGAAGACTATGGACGACCACCAGAGGACCTCAGACGACCACCTGTGTACCTGAAGGCGCATGTGTCACGAGTATTTACGTATATTAATGAGTTTCTGGAAATCATATGAATATGATAATCATTTCTTGGAAATACGGTGAATATGTCTATTTTGATTGTGTATAATTACTACAGTGGAGAAAGTAAGCACGCACACTAGGTGGAGCGATCCCCTGTGCGTCCAGTGCTGCAATAAAGAAGTGCCTGCTTTCTACACTTCCAATTGAGTCTTAGAAAGTTCGTATCTTGCCGACTTACGGTAACACTCCCAGTCACCATGCCTCCCGAGACCACCTTTGTGTACTGCAGCCCTGTTTTAGCTCCGTCACGGACTTTGATCCTCTCTCATTCCCTCAGAAACCCTTCCTCGGGTTTGTTAGTGCCTCAGAGTGCTCTTATCATCCTCTGGTGCCTCCATTAATTTCTCTTTCAACAATTGCCTTTATCGGGTTCCCTTTCCCTGAATTTTAATTCCTCCCATTTTTCCATATACCCTGTCACTTTTAAAATCTTCTTTCAACACTTCCTTCTCTTCTGCCCCCTGTTCTTATATTTCCTGTGTTTCTTGTAGCCCGTCACTTTTTTAAAATTTCTTTCTGCCTCCCTCTATCTGATTCCCTGTCCCTATTTTTTAATTCCTCCCTCTTGGTCCCGTACCCGGTTGCTTTAAATATTTTCTTTCTAGGTCTCCATTTATTTAGTTTCCTGTCCTTCTCTTTTAATTTTTTGCCATCTATACTATACTCTGTCAATTTTAAGTTTTGTTTCTGTGGCCACTTTTGTCCAGACCACCATCTTTATTGTCTAATTCTCTCCTGTCTGTCCTGTACTCTGTTGCTGCTTCAATTTTCTTTCTATGTCTACTTTTGTCAAGCTCCCCATCCATATTTTTTAATCCTTTCCTGTGTCATGTATCCCGTTGCTTTTCAAATTTACTTTTATGCATGTCTCTTTTTTTCCCGTGTTCTTATTTTCTATTTATTCTTGTCTTTCCTTAAAGCCGTCGCATTCTAAGTTTTCTTTCTATGTCAAAGTTTATCCACTTTGCTCTCCCTATTTTTTATGTCGTCCTGTTTATCCTGTACCTTGTCGCTTTTGAAATTTTCTTTCCATGTCTACTTTAACCAATTCACTGTCTTTTTTATTTGTTTCCTGTCTGTCGTGTACCCCATTGCTTTTGAAGTTTTCTATGTCTCTCTGTGTATTTCTCCCTTTTCTATTTTGTAACTTGTTCTTGTCTTTCCTTAATGCCTTTGCTTTTATAATTTTCTTCCTGTGTCTCCCTCTCATCACCCTACCCCTATTTTACAATTTTTTTTCTGGTCTGTCTTTATTGCCTTCGCTTTTGAAACTTTCTTGCCATGTCAACTTTGACCCAATTTTTTGTTTCAATTTTTTTTTTTTCCCCCTGGTTGTCCTTTACCCAGTGGCTTTTAAAATTTTCTTTCTGTGCCTACTTTAACCAATTCACTGTCTTTTTATTTTTAATTTTTTTCCTGTCTGTCCGGAACCCCATTGCTTTTTCAGTTTCCATTCTATGTCTACTTTTATCAAGCTCCCTATCCACATGTTTGAATTTATTCCTGTCTGTCGTGTCCCACGTCACTTCAAAAAAATCTTCTTTCCATGTGAGTCTCTAATTTTTTTTTTTACCCTATCCTTATTTTTAAGTTTTTTTCTTGTCTTTCTTAACGCCATCGCTTATTACATTTTCTTTCTATATCAACATTTATTATGTTTGCTGTGCCTGTTTTTCATTGTGTTCCTGTCTCTCCGGTACCCCATCACTTTTTAAACTTTCTTTCTACGCCTCTGTTTATCTAGTTTTCTGTCCCCCTTTTTAATTTTTTTTTTTCCTGTGTTCCCTGTAGCACAACTTGTTAAATTTTATTTCTGTGTGTGCTGGTTTTGGATGGGATAGAGTTAGTTTTCTTCACAGTAGCTGGTACGGGGCTACGTTTTGGGGTTGTGCTGAAGACAGCATTGATAGCACAGGGAGATTTGTTAGTTACAGCTGAGCAGCGCTTGCCCAGCATCAAGGGCTGCTCTGCTCCTCACCCTGCCCTGCCAGCAAGCATATTTTTTTTCCATTTACACCTACCGCGTTTCCCTAATGCCTGCCGCGTTTGACAACTTGTTTCTATGCCTGCTTTTATTCCCTTTGCTGTCCTTTTTTACTATTTCTTCTCTGCCTTCTGTGCCATCGCTGTATAGGTTTTCTTTCTAGGTCTCTGTTGTAGTTTGCCGGTGCTATTTTTAAATCTTTTTCCCTATTTCCTTAATCACCGTTGCTTTTAAAATTTGCTGTCTACTTCCATCCTGTTTGCAGTCTTTTTTTTGTCTGCCTTTCTTTTTTAATTATTTCTTGTCTTTCCTTCGTGCCCTCGCTTTTTGAATTTTCTGTCTCTGTCTGCTCTTGAAATGTTCTTTCTGTGCCTACTTTTATTCCCTTTGCTGTCTTTTTTTCCCATTATTTCTTCTCTGCCTTCTGTGCCATCGCTTTTTCAGAGCTTCTTTCTGCGTCTTCGTTGTAGTTTGCCGTCGCTATTTTTTAAAGTTTTTCCTTATTTCCTTCATCCCCCTTGCTTTGAAAATTTTCTACGTTTATCTCGTTCGCTGTCTTTAGTTTTTAATTATTTTTCCTTGGTTTTCCTTAGTGCCATGGCTTTTTAGATTTTCTGTCGACGTCTCCGTTTTAGTTCGCCGTCGCCACTTTTAAATTTTTTCCTCGTTTCTTTAATCCCCGCGGCTTTTAACACTTTCTGTTTGACTTTTATGCCGTTCCCTGCCTTTATTCTTTAATGATTTCTTCTCTTTCCTTAGTGCCGCCGCTTTTAAATTTTTCTCTCAACCTCTGTTTTAGTTTGCTCTCCCTGTTTGGTTTTTTTTTTTTCCCCTTTCCCCTCCCTCCAATTCCCATCGCTTTTAAAATGTGTTTTCTACGCCTACTTTTTTTCCCTTCGATATCTTTCTTTCTAATTATTTCTTGTCTTTCCTTAGTGCCGTTGCCTTTTAGATTTTCTGTCCATGTCTGAGTTTCAGTTTGCTTTCCCTCTCGTCCAGTTCTTTCCTCTATTAATCTCTTGGCTTTTTAAATTTTCTACCTCTCTCTCATTCACATTCTTTATTTTTAAAGTATTTTTTCTTGTTTTTCCTTAGTGCCCTTAGTTGCTTTTTAACTTTTCTGTCTAATTTTACTCTGTTTGCTGTCTTTTCAGTTATTTTTTCTTGGTTTGCCTCAGTGCCATCGCTTTTTAGATTTTTTCCCTACCTACCTGTTTTAGGTCAATGTTGCTACGCTTCAATTTCTTCCTTATTTCCCTAATCCTATTTGCTTCTAAAATTTTCCGTCTGCTTTTATTCCGTTCGCTGTCTTTATTTTTTAGTTATTTCTTGTCTTTGTTAGCGCCGTGGCTTTTCAAATTTTCTTTCTACATCTCTTTTAGTTCGCTGTCCCGGCTTTTAAATTCTTTTGGTTTCTTTCCCTAATCCCCGTTGCTTTTTACATTTTCTACGTCTATCCCGTTCGCTGTCTTTATTTCGCTCTCTCTTCTTTTAATTATTTCTCGTCTTTCCTCAGCGCAGTCGTTTTTTAAATTCTCTTTCTACGTCTCTTTTAGTTCGCGGTCCCTATTTCCTCATTTTTCTCTTCCTTTCCCAAATCCCCCACGCTTTTTACATGTTCTTTCGATGCCCACTTTTATGCCCTTTGCTGGGTTTTTAAAATTATTTCTTGTCGTTCCTTAGTGCCCTCGCTTTTTAAATTTTCTTTCTGCATCTCTGTTTCACTTTGCTGTTCCGATGTCATAATTTTTTCCTGTATTTCCCTAATGCCTACCGTGTTTGACAAGTTGTTTCTATGCCTGCTTTTATTCCCTTTGCTGTCCTTTTTTACTATTTCTTCTCTGCCTTCTGTGCCATCGCTGTATAGGTTTTCTTTCTAGGTCTCTGTTGTAGTTTGCCGGTGCTATTTTTAAATCTTTTTCCCTATTTCCTTAATCACCGTTGCTTTTAAAATTTGCTGTCTACTTCCATCCCGTTTGCAGTCTTTTTTTTGTCTGCCTTTCTTTTTTAATTATTTCTTGTCTTTCCTTCGTGCCCTCGCTTTTTGAATTTTCTGTCTCTGTCTGCTCTTGAAATGTTCTTTCTGTGCCTACTTTTATTCCCTTTGCTGACTTTTTTTCCCATTATTTCTTCTCTGCCTTCTGTGCCATCGCTTTTTAGAGCTTCTTTCTGCGTCTTCGTTGTAGTTTGCCGTCGCTATTTTTTAAAGTTTTTCCTTATTTCCTTCATCCCCCTTGCTTTGAAAATTTTCTACGTTGATCTCGTTCGCTGTCTTTAGTTTTTAATTATTTTTCCTTGGCTTTCCTTAGTGCCATGGCTTTTTAGATTTTCTGTCGACGTCTCCGTTTTAGTTCGCCGTCGCCACTTTTAAATTTTTTCCTCGTTTCTTTAATCCCCGCGGCTTTTAACACTTTCTGTTTGACTTTTATGCCGTTCCCTGCCTTTATTCTTTAATGATTTCTTCTCTTCCCTTAGTGCCGCCGCTTTTAAATTTTTCTCTCAACCTCTGTTTTAGTTTGCTCTCCCTGTTTGGTTTTTTTTTTTTCCCCTTTCCCCTCCCTCCAATTCCCATCGCTTTTAAAATGTGTTTTCTACGCCTACTTTTTTTCCCTTCGATATCTTTCTTTCTAATTATTTCTTGTCTTTCCTTAGTGCCGTTGCCTTTTAGATTTTCTGTCCATGTCTGAGTTTCAGTTTGCTTTCCCTCTCGTCCAGTTCTTTCCTCTATTAATCTCTTGGCTTTTTAAATTTTCTACCTCTCTCTCATTCACATTCTTTATTTTTAAAGTATTTTTTCTTGGTTTTCCTTAGTGCCCTTAGTTGCTTTTTAACTTTTCTGTCTACTTTTACTCTGTTTGCTGTCTTTTCAGTTATTTTTTCTTGGTTTGCCTCAGTGCCATCGCTTTTTAGATTTTTTTCCCTACCTACCTGTTTTAGGTCAATGTTGCTACGCTTCAATTTCTTCCTTATTTCCCTAATCCTATTTGCTTCTAAAATTTTCCGTCTGCTTTTATTCCGTTCGCTGTCTTTATTTTTTAGTTATTTCTTGTCTTTGTTAGCGCCGTGGCTTTTCAAATTTTCTTTCTACATCTCTTTTAGTTCGCTGTCCCGGCTTTTAAATTCTTTTGGTTTCTTTCCCTAATCCCCGTTGCTTTTTACATTTTCTACGTCTATCCCGTTCGCTGCCTTTATTTCGCTCTCTCTTCTTTTAATTATTTCTCGTCTTTCCTCAGCGCAGTCGTTTTTTAAATTCTCTTTCTACGTCTCTTTTAGTTCGCGGTCCCTATTTCCTCATTTTTCTCTTCCTTTCCCAAATCCCCCACGCTTTTTACATGTTCTTTCGATGCCCGCTTTTATGCCCTTTGCTGGGTTTTTAAAATTATTTCTTGTCGTTCCTTAGTGCCCTCGCTTTTTAAATTTTCTTTCTGCATCTCTGTTTCACTTTGCTGTTCCGATGTCATAATTTTTTCCTTTATTTCCCTAATGCCTACCTTTTTTTTTTCCTTCCCCCCCAATTGCCATTGCTTTTAAAATGTGTTTTCTATGCCTACTTTTTTTCCCTTCGATGTCTTTATTTTTAATTATGTCTTGTCTGTCCTTTGTGCTGTAGGCTTTTAAAATTCCTTTCTACTTCTCCATTTTAGTTCAATGTTGCTGTGTTTTAATTTTTCCCTTATTTCCTTAATCCCTGTTGCTTTTACAATTTTCTGTCTAATTTTATCCTGTTTGCCATCTTTATTTTTTAATTGTTACTTAGCTTTCCTTTGTGCCGGCCCTTTATAAATTTTCTTGCTACATCTGTTTCAGTTTGCTGTTCCTGTTCTTAAATTTTTTCCATTTATTTCCGTAATCCCCGTCGCTTTTAAATTTTCTACTTTTATCATGTTTGCTGTCTTTATTTTGCTGCGTTTTCTGTTAATTTTTTCTTCTCTTTCCCTAGTGCCCTTGCTTTTTAAAGTTTTTTTCTACATCTCTCTTAGTTTACTGTCCCTATCTTTTATTTTTTCCCTTTCTTTCCCTAATCCCCCTCGCTTTTTTAATGTTAGTTCTAGGCCTCCTTTTATTCCCTTCGTTATCTTCATTTCTCATTATTTCTTTACTTTCCTCAGTGCCGTTGCTTTTTAGATTTTCTTTCTACACCTCCGGTTTAGTTCACCGTCCCTTTTTTTAAAGTTTTTCGTCATTTCTTCAGTCCCCATTGCTTTTAAGATTTTCAGTCTACTTTCATCCCGTCTACTGTTTTAATTGTTGCTTGCCTTTGATTAGTGCCGTCGCTTTTTAAATTTTCGTCGTACGTCACCATCTTAGTTTGCTGTCCCTATTTTTAATTCTTTTCTCTATTTCCCTAAACCCTGTTGCTTTTAAAATTTTCTGTCTACCTTTATCCCATTCACTGTCTTTATTCTTTAATTGTTTCTTGTCTTTCCTTAGTGCAGTTGCTCTTTACAATTTTGGTCTCTCTTTGTTTAGTTTGCAGTTGCTATTTTTTTAATGCTTTTCTCTCTTAGTCCCTTGGCTTTGAAAGTTTTGCTTCTTTTATCTACTTTTATCTAGTTTGCTGTCTTTTTTTTTTCCCCCCAATTGTTTCCTGCTAGTCCTCTACCTAGTTGCTTTTGAAATAATTGTCTTTCTGTGTCAAGCTTCCTATCCGTATTTTTCAGCAGTTTTCAGTATGTTGTGTACCCCGTTGCTTTTTCAATGTACTTTGTATGTGTCTCTCCCTCTTTCTTTATTTTTTAGTTTTTTCTTGTCTTTCCTAATAGAGGTGGCTTTTTAGTTTTTTCGATATCTAATTTTATTGTATCCAATGTGTTGATTTGTTAATTCTTTCCTGTCTGTCCTGCAGCCTGCGCTTCACTTAATAAATTTTCTTCTTATGCCTCTGTTTATTTTGATCACTGTCTCTCTCCTTTGATTTTTTTCCTCTCTTAATCCCTTGGCTTATCCAGTTCCCTACCGTGGAAAAATCCCCCTCCTCCGCCTCTCTGTCTCCTGCCTGTGGGTGTCTCCTCCTCTCTGTCCCTCTCTGCTGTCCTGTCGTCCTGCTCGGACCCTTCCATCTCTCACCCCTGCTCCCTCCCCTTCTTGTTTATGGCTCCATCTCCCTGTTCCTCTGGTTCTCGTGCTCCATCTCTCCATCATCCTCCTCCTCCTCGTTGCCCTCCATTTCTCTCTCTCTCCACCCTCGTGCGGCTCCCTGTCCCTCTTTTTTTGTTCCCAGCATCCCATTTTCTGGCTCCCTGTCCCACACCTCTTCTCTACCTTCCTTCCGCTTTCCGCTTCCCTTGTTTCCCTCTGTCCTGCTGCCTTGGGGCCCTGAGCCTTGGAGCCAGCTCACTGCCGGGATTCCCTATGATGTGCTTTAATGAATACACTTTTCCTGCCTCCTCTGTGCCCCTGGATGTGTTTGCAGCCCCTGGGTGCAGAGCTCGTGGCTGTGGACAGGTGCAGGGAGGGGGGGATGTGCTGGGGGCTTTGGCAGGGGCCCCTGTTGCCAATGGGCTCCAGCTGGGCCTGGAGCTGGGGCAGTCGCAGGTGTGGCCAGTGAGGCTGAGGGTGGGGCTGGCCCTGCTGTGTGAAGGGGCTCTAGCTGTAAAGGGGGCTGCCACCAGGGCATGCCTTCCTGAGGGAGCTGCCAAAGGGGAGCTGGCTGAGGAGGGAATCTGAGGGGGCCCCGCAGGCAGGTGCCTCTGGCCAGGCATGGCCAGTCCCTGCAGCAATGAAGGATCTCACCGAGCCGTCCCTGACAGAACGCACCACCAGCACACAGTGCTGGGAGCTCGGTGCCTCCATTGGCTGCATGTGTGAGCCACTGGGAAGCCTCACGGCGGAGGAGCATCGAGGCGCCTGCTGCTGAGGCAGACTGAAAAGCCTTGGGGTGGTGAAGGTCTCCTGCCAGTGCCAGGAGCTGTGGTGAGTCACATGTTCCCTCGTGTGCGTCCCGGCCCACCTCTGCCGCCCTTCCCCGGCTCTCTGCCTGCCTCCCTGCCTGTCCCTGCTTCTGTCTCCCTCTCTGCCAGCCCACCTGCCGGTCTGCCTCCCCAAAACTTGTCACTCTTCTGCCAACTCTGCCCTGTACCACTTCACCTATCGATTTTTTTGTTCTCTGTTTTCCTCTCGGCAGCTCCCTCGTCCTACTTTTTAATGCTTTCCTGTGTTCCTTGTACCCCGTTGCATTTTAAGTTATCTTTCTATGTTTACCTCTCTCCAACACCCTGTCCCTATTTTTTAATTTCTTTCACTCTCCTGGTCCCCATCGCTTTTTAAATTTTCTTTCTATGTTTCCTTCTATCCACCTCCCAGTCCCTGGTTTTTTAACACTCCTGTGTTTCTTGTACCCGATCACTGTTAAAATATTCTGTCTGCTTTGCCCTCCATCCATCTCCCTGTCCCTATGTTTTAATTCTTGTCTATGTTTCTTGTACTCAGTTGCTTTTTAAAATTCCTTCTACGTCTCCCTCTACCTGGCTCCTTTTCTTGAATTTTTTTTTTAATTCTTCCCTGTATTTCTTGTACCCCATCGCGATTTAATTTCTCTTTCAACAATTCCCTTTATTGGGTTCCCTTTCCCTAAATTTTAATTCCTTAGTCTTTCCTTAGTGCTGTCGCTTTTTAAATTTTCTTTCTACGTCTGTTTTAGTGTGCTGTTCCGATTTTGTAATATTTTCCTTTATTTCCCTAATGCCTACCGCGTTTGACAAGTTGTTTCTATGCCTGCTTTTATTCCCTTTGCTGTCTTTTTTTACTATTTCTTCTCTTTCTTATGTGCCATCGCTGTATAGGTTTTCTTTCTATGTCGCTGTTTATTTAGTTTGTTGTCCCTATTTTTTAACTTTTTCCTCCTTTAATGCCTTCATTTTTCAATTTTTTTCTATGCCTACTTTTATCTAGCTTTCTGTCCCTATTTTTACATTTTTTTCTCCTCTGCCTTGTCCCATTTTGCTTTTAAAATTTTCTTTCTATGTCTACCTTTAACAAACTGTACATCCCTGGCTTTTCATTCTTTTTTGTTTGTCACATACCTTGTCGCTTTTTAAATCTTCTTTGTGTCTTATTTTTTTTCTCTTCTCTCAGTTCATCCCGAGGCTTTAGACGGTCTCCTCGGCACGCTTTTATTTCTGGAGTGTAATTCGTACCCCCTTGGTTTGTTAGAACATCTCAGGTTATCCTTCTTCCTCAGAGTAGTGTTTTTGTCCTCTCCTCCATCTCGACGGCCTCCAATGGGTCAGTGTCTCCCTCACAACATCTGTACTCTGTTCAAATCCCCTCCCGAGTCCCTTTGTGCCCTCGAGCCTTCTCTCTGGCCGCCTCAGCACCCCTCTATCTCTGTCACAATGCTTCCTGTGAGCGTCCTTGCACTCCATGGCCATCCTTCAGTTCTGCAGCAGGCGTTGTGTCTTTCTTATCCAGAGACAACTCCTCCTCAGGCTTTCATTTTGCCCCAGAGCACTTTCTCACCTTCCCCTCTGCCATGTCCGATGCCTCCGTTTGGTCCCTGGTCCCCTGAGTACGTCTGTACTCTGTTCAGATCCCCTCTGGAGTACCTCATTGTGTCAGCAATCCTTTGCTTGTCTCTCTGTCCATGCTCAGCCGCGCCCCCAGCCCTCTCGTTCCTGTCGCGACGCCTCCCGAGACTGTCCTCGTGCCCCACGGCACCCCTGGAGCTCTGCAGCCCTCTTTGTAGCTCTCCTGTTCAGGCAGAACCCTTCCTCAGGCTGTCTCTGTGCCCCACGGCTCTTTTACCTTATTCAACGCCATCTAGGTTGTCTCCATTCCGTCGCTCATCCCCTGAGCACATCTGTACGTTGCTGGGACACCTTCCCGAGTTTGGCATTGGGTCCCAGAGTCACTTTCTCTTTCACTCTCGGCACCCTTCTCCTGCCGTCATCGTGTCTCCCGAGCACAGCCTCGTGCCCCACAGCTCTCTTTTGGCTCTGTAGCACACTTGGTGCCCTTCTCGCTCCCTGGGAACCTTTCCCGATGCCGTCTTTCATCTCCAGAACACTCATGTTGTCTTCTGTGCTTGCTAGGATATCTCTGTTCAGTCCCTGGTCCCCTGAGGATATCTGTAGTCTGTTCAAATCCCCTCTGGACTTCTTCATCATGTCCTCAAGCCTTCTTTTGTCTGTCCCTCTCAGAACCCCTCTGCTACTGTCACGATGCCTCCTGATGTTCTCTGCAGCACACTTTTAGCTCTCTAAGCCCCCTTTGGACCCGTTCTGTTGCAATCGCACCTCTCCTAAGAATTCTGCTCTCAAAAGAGAGCATTCTTTTTCTTCTCTCTGCCATCTAGGATGCCTCCCGAGACCTTCCTTGTGCTCCACAGCATTGTGGTAGCACTCTGCCTCCCTTTTAATCTCTCTTATGTCTCCGAGCCTTTCATGACCTCTCTGCTCCTGTTGTAAAATCACTAAATTTAGTTAGGATAGAAGTAGAATGTTAGAATGTTGTTTGTTCTGAAACTTGCAACCATAGGACCCTTACCAAGTAGTCTCTGTTTCGGGTCAAGGATGAAACAATGAAGAATTGAATAGAGAAAGTTTTGTTGAGTTCTGTAATTATAGGAACCTGTTATGCACCAGTGATGCTGCTTGGAAATCCTTTCACCTTTCCCATCTTGATTAAAGAATCAAGGATGCCAATCAGTAGATATTAATAGACATGATAAATGATTCATTTAAGTGTAGATATTGATAGAATTGTGTAAGAGAGCAATTAAGGAAAATAAAACCATGTATTTTGTGTAACGGTAACTAGGTATGATTTATATATCTGGTTTAATTATAAACTAACTGTTGAACAATGTGGCATTGTGAAGGAGCAGGATTCGCTTGTCAAGAGGGTGGTAGGTTGTAGGCCTGGTCAGTAAACTGAGAAAAACTTTACAAGATTCCAAGAATGGGCCTTTGCAACTGAGCTGAGCATGCGCAAAGATCGGATTCAACTAGCGGACACCATGAGGAAGACTATGGACGACCACCAGAGGACCTCAGACGACCACCTGTGTACCTGAAGGCGCATGTGTCACGAGTATTTACGTATATTAATGAGTTTCTGGAAATCATATGAATATGATAATCATTTCTTGGAAATACGGTGAATATGTCTATTTTGATTGTGTATAATTACTACAGTGGAGAAAGTAAGCACGCACACTAGGTGGAGCGATCCCCTGTGCGTCCAGTGCTGCAATAAAGAAGTGCCTGCTTTCTACACTTCCAATTGAGTCTTAGAAAGTTCGTATCTTGCCGACTTACGGTAACACTCCCAGTCACCATGCCTCCCGAGACCACCTTTGTGTACTGCAGCCCTGTTTTAGCTCCGTCACGGACTTTGATCCTCTCTCATTCCCTCAGAAACCCTTCCTCGGGTTTGTTAGTGCCTCAGAGTGCTCTTATCATCCTCTGGTGCCTCCATTAATTTCTCTTTCAACAATTGCCTTTATCGGGTTCCCTTTCCCTGAATTTTAATTCCTCCCATTTTTCCATATACCCTGTCACTTTTAAAATCTTCTTTCAACACTTCCTTCTCTTCTGCCCCCTGTTCTTATATTTCCTGTGTTTCTTGTAGCCCGTCACTTTTTTAAAATTTCTTTCTGCCTCCCTCTATCTGATTCCCTGTCCCTATTTTTTAATTCCTCCCTCTTGGTCCCGTACCCGGTTGCTTTAAATATTTTCTTTCTAGGTCTCCATTTATTTAGTTTCCTGTCCTTCTCTTTTAATTTTTTGCCATCTATACTATACTCTGTCAATTTTAAGTTTTGTTTCTGTGGCCACTTTTGTCCAGACCACCATCTTTATTGTCTAATTCTCTCCTGTCTGTCCTGTACTCTGTTGCTGCTTCAATTTTCTTTCTATGTCTACTTTTGTCAAGCTCCCCATCCATATTTTTTAATCCTTTCCTGTGTCATGTATCCCGTTGCTTTTCAAATTTACTTTTATGCATGTCTCTTTTTTTCCCGTGTTCTTATTTTCTATTTATTCTTGTCTTTCCTTAAAGCCGTCGCATTCTAAGTTTTCTTTCTATGTCAAAGTTTATCCACTTTGCTCTCCCTATTTTTTATGTCGTCCTGTTTATCCTGTACCTTGTCGCTTTTGAAATTTTCTTTCCATGTCTACTTTAACCAATTCACTGTCTTTTTTATTTGTTTCCTGTCTGTCGTGTACCCCATTGCTTTTGAAGTTTTCTATGTCTCTCTGTGTATTTCTCCCTTTTCTATTTTGTAACTTGTTCTTGTCTTTCCTTAATGCCTTTGCTTTTATAATTTTCTTCCTGTGTCTCCCTCTCATCACCCTACCCCTATTTTACAATTTTTTTTCTGGTCTGTCTTTATTGCCTTCGCTTTTGAAACTTTCTTGCCATGTCAACTTTGACCCAATTTTTTGTTTCAATTTTTTTTTTTTCCCCCTGGTTGTCCTTTACCCAGTGGCTTTTAAAATTTTCTTTCTGTGCCTACTTTAACCAATTCACTGTCTTTTTATTTTTAATTTTTTTCCTGTCTGTCCGGAACCCCATTGCTTTTTCAGTTTCCATTCTATGTCTACTTTTATCAAGCTCCCTATCCACATGTTTGAATTTATTCCTGTCTGTCGTGTCCCACGTCACTTCAAAAAAATCTTCTTTCCATGTGAGTCTCTAATTTTTTTTTTTACCCTATCCTTATTTTTAAGTTTTTTTCTTGTCTTTCTTAACGCCATCGCTTATTACATTTTCTTTCTATATCAACATTTATTATGTTTGCTGTGCCTGTTTTTCATTGTGTTCCTGTCTCTCCGGTACCCCATCACTTTTTAAACTTTCTTTCTACGCCTCTGTTTATCTAGTTTTCTGTCCCCCTTTTTAATTTTTTTTTTTCCTGTGTTCCCTGTAGCACAACTTGTTAAATTTTATTTCTGTGTGTGCTGGTTTTGGATGGGATAGAGTTAGTTTTCTTCACAGTAGCTGGTACGGGGCTACGTTTTGGGGTTGTGCTGAAGACAGCATTGATAGCACAGGGAGATTTGTTAGTTACAGCTGAGCAGCGCTTGCCCAGCATCAAGGGCTGCTCTGCTCCTCACCCTGCCCTGCCAGCAAGCATATTTTTTTTCCATTTACACCTACCGCGTTTCCCTAATGCCTGCCGCGTTTGACAACTTGTTTCTATGCCTGCTTTTATTCCCTTTGCTGTCCTTTTTTACTATTTCTTCTCTGCCTTCTGTGCCATCGCTGTATAGGTTTTCTTTCTAGGTCTCTGTTGTAGTTTGCCGGTGCTATTTTTAAATCTTTTTCCCTATTTCCTTAATCACCGTTGCTTTTAAAATTTGCTGTCTACTTCCATCCTGTTTGCAGTCTTTTTTTTGTCTGCCTTTCTTTTTTAATTATTTCTTGTCTTTCCTTCGTGCCCTCGCTTTTTGAATTTTCTGTCTCTGTCTGCTCTTGAAATGTTCTTTCTGTGCCTACTTTTATTCCCTTTGCTGTCTTTTTTTCCCATTATTTCTTCTCTGCCTTCTGTGCCATCGCTTTTTCAGAGCTTCTTTCTGCGTCTTCGTTGTAGTTTGCCGTCGCTATTTTTTAAAGTTTTTCCTTATTTCCTTCATCCCCCTTGCTTTGAAAATTTTCTACGTTTATCTCGTTCGCTGTCTTTAGTTTTTAATTATTTTTCCTTGGTTTTCCTTAGTGCCATGGCTTTTTAGATTTTCTGTCGACGTCTCCGTTTTAGTTCGCCGTCGCCACTTTTAAATTTTTTCCTCGTTTCTTTAATCCCCGCGGCTTTTAACACTTTCTGTTTGACTTTTATGCCGTTCCCTGCCTTTATTCTTTAATGATTTCTTCTCTTTCCTTAGTGCCGCCGCTTTTAAATTTTTCTCTCAACCTCTGTTTTAGTTTGCTCTCCCTGTTTGGTTTTTTTTTTTTCCCCTTTCCCCTCCCTCCAATTCCCATCGCTTTTAAAATGTGTTTTCTACGCCTACTTTTTTTCCCTTCGATATCTTTCTTTCTAATTATTTCTTGTCTTTCCTTAGTGCCGTTGCCTTTTAGATTTTCTGTCCATGTCTGAGTTTCAGTTTGCTTTCCCTCTCGTCCAGTTCTTTCCTCTATTAATCTCTTGGCTTTTTAAATTTTCTACCTCTCTCTCATTCACATTCTTTATTTTTAAAGTATTTTTTCTTGTTTTTCCTTAGTGCCCTTAGTTGCTTTTTAACTTTTCTGTCTAATTTTACTCTGTTTGCTGTCTTTTCAGTTATTTTTTCTTGGTTTGCCTCAGTGCCATCGCTTTTTAGATTTTTTCCCTACCTACCTGTTTTAGGTCAATGTTGCTACGCTTCAATTTCTTCCTTATTTCCCTAATCCTATTTGCTTCTAAAATTTTCCGTCTGCTTTTATTCCGTTCGCTGTCTTTATTTTTTAGTTATTTCTTGTCTTTGTTAGCGCCGTGGCTTTTCAAATTTTCTTTCTACATCTCTTTTAGTTCGCTGTCCCGGCTTTTAAATTCTTTTGGTTTCTTTCCCTAATCCCCGTTGCTTTTTACATTTTCTACGTCTATCCCGTTCGCTGTCTTTATTTCGCTCTCTCTTCTTTTAATTATTTCTCGTCTTTCCTCAGCGCAGTCGTTTTTTAAATTCTCTTTCTACGTCTCTTTTAGTTCGCGGTCCCTATTTCCTCATTTTTCTCTTCCTTTCCCAAATCCCCCACGCTTTTTACATGTTCTTTCGATGCCCACTTTTATGCCCTTTGCTGGGTTTTTAAAATTATTTCTTGTCGTTCCTTAGTGCCCTCGCTTTTTAAATTTTCTTTCTGCATCTCTGTTTCACTTTGCTGTTCCGATGTCATAATTTTTTCCTGTATTTCCCTAATGCCTACCGTGTTTGACAAGTTGTTTCTATGCCTGCTTTTATTCCCTTTGCTGTCCTTTTTTACTATTTCTTCTCTGCCTTCTGTGCCATCGCTGTATAGGTTTTCTTTCTAGGTCTCTGTTGTAGTTTGCCGGTGCTATTTTTAAATCTTTTTCCCTATTTCCTTAATCACCGTTGCTTTTAAAATTTGCTGTCTACTTCCATCCCGTTTGCAGTCTTTTTTTTGTCTGCCTTTCTTTTTTAATTATTTCTTGTCTTTCCTTCGTGCCCTCGCTTTTTGAATTTTCTGTCTCTGTCTGCTCTTGAAATGTTCTTTCTGTGCCTACTTTTATTCCCTTTGCTGACTTTTTTTCCCATTATTTCTTCTCTGCCTTCTGTGCCATCGCTTTTTAGAGCTTCTTTCTGCGTCTTCGTTGTAGTTTGCCGTCGCTATTTTTTAAAGTTTTTCCTTATTTCCTTCATCCCCCTTGCTTTGAAAATTTTCTACGTTGATCTCGTTCGCTGTCTTTAGTTTTTAATTATTTTTCCTTGGCTTTCCTTAGTGCCATGGCTTTTTAGATTTTCTGTCGACGTCTCCGTTTTAGTTCGCCGTCGCCACTTTTAAATTTTTTCCTCGTTTCTTTAATCCCCGCGGCTTTTAACACTTTCTGTTTGACTTTTATGCCGTTCCCTGCCTTTATTCTTTAATGATTTCTTCTCTTCCCTTAGTGCCGCCGCTTTTAAATTTTTCTCTCAACCTCTGTTTTAGTTTGCTCTCCCTGTTTGGTTTTTTTTTTTTCCCCTTTCCCCTCCCTCCAATTCCCATCGCTTTTAAAATGTGTTTTCTACGCCTACTTTTTTTCCCTTCGATATCTTTCTTTCTAATTATTTCTTGTCTTTCCTTAGTGCCGTTGCCTTTTAGATTTTCTGTCCATGTCTGAGTTTCAGTTTGCTTTCCCTCTCGTCCAGTTCTTTCCTCTATTAATCTCTTGGCTTTTTAAATTTTCTACCTCTCTCTCATTCACATTCTTTATTTTTAAAGTATTTTTTCTTGGTTTTCCTTAGTGCCCTTAGTTGCTTTTTAACTTTTCTGTCTACTTTTACTCTGTTTGCTGTCTTTTCAGTTATTTTTTCTTGGTTTGCCTCAGTGCCATCGCTTTTTAGATTTTTTTCCCTACCTACCTGTTTTAGGTCAATGTTGCTACGCTTCAATTTCTTCCTTATTTCCCTAATCCTATTTGCTTCTAAAATTTTCCGTCTGCTTTTATTCCGTTCGCTGTCTTTATTTTTTAGTTATTTCTTGTCTTTGTTAGCGCCGTGGCTTTTCAAATTTTCTTTCTACATCTCTTTTAGTTCGCTGTCCCGGCTTTTAAATTCTTTTGGTTTCTTTCCCTAATCCCCGTTGCTTTTTACATTTTCTACGTCTATCCCGTTCGCTGCCTTTATTTCGCTCTCTCTTCTTTTAATTATTTCTCGTCTTTCCTCAGCGCAGTCGTTTTTTAAATTCTCTTTCTACGTCTCTTTTAGTTCGCGGTCCCTATTTCCTCATTTTTCTCTTCCTTTCCCAAATCCCCCACGCTTTTTACATGTTCTTTCGATGCCCGCTTTTATGCCCTTTGCTGGGTTTTTAAAATTATTTCTTGTCGTTCCTTAGTGCCCTCGCTTTTTAAATTTTCTTTCTGCATCTCTGTTTCACTTTGCTGTTCCGATGTCATAATTTTTTCCTTTATTTCCCTAATGCCTACCTTTTTTTTTTCCTTCCCCCCCAATTGCCATTGCTTTTAAAATGTGTTTTCTATGCCTACTTTTTTTCCCTTCGATGTCTTTATTTTTAATTATGTCTTGTCTGTCCTTTGTGCTGTAGGCTTTTAAAATTCCTTTCTACTTCTCCATTTTAGTTCAATGTTGCTGTGTTTTAATTTTTCCCTTATTTCCTTAATCCCTGTTGCTTTTACAATTTTCTGTCTAATTTTATCCTGTTTGCCATCTTTATTTTTTAATTGTTACTTAGCTTTCCTTTGTGCCGGCCCTTTATAAATTTTCTTGCTACATCTGTTTCAGTTTGCTGTTCCTGTTCTTAAATTTTTTCCATTTATTTCCGTAATCCCCGTCGCTTTTAAATTTTCTACTTTTATCATGTTTGCTGTCTTTATTTTGCTGCGTTTTCTGTTAATTTTTTCTTCTCTTTCCCTAGTGCCCTTGCTTTTTAAAGTTTTTTTCTACATCTCTCTTAGTTTACTGTCCCTATCTTTTATTTTTTCCCTTTCTTTCCCTAATCCCCCTCGCTTTTTTAATGTTAGTTCTAGGCCTCCTTTTATTCCCTTCGTTATCTTCATTTCTCATTATTTCTTTACTTTCCTCAGTGCCGTTGCTTTTTAGATTTTCTTTCTACACCTCCGGTTTAGTTCACCGTCCCTTTTTTTAAAGTTTTTCGTCATTTCTTCAGTCCCCATTGCTTTTAAGATTTTCAGTCTACTTTCATCCCGTCTACTGTTTTAATTGTTGCTTGCCTTTGATTAGTGCCGTCGCTTTTTAAATTTTCGTCGTACGTCACCATCTTAGTTTGCTGTCCCTATTTTTAATTCTTTTCTCTATTTCCCTAAACCCTGTTGCTTTTAAAATTTTCTGTCTACCTTTATCCCATTCACTGTCTTTATTCTTTAATTGTTTCTTGTCTTTCCTTAGTGCAGTTGCTCTTTACAATTTTGGTCTCTCTTTGTTTAGTTTGCAGTTGCTATTTTTTTAATGCTTTTCTCTCTTAGTCCCTTGGCTTTGAAAGTTTTGCTTCTTTTATCTACTTTTATCTAGTTTGCTGTCTTTTTTTTTTCCCCCCAATTGTTTCCTGCTAGTCCTCTACCTAGTTGCTTTTGAAATAATTGTCTTTCTGTGTCAAGCTTCCTATCCGTATTTTTCAGCAGTTTTCAGTATGTTGTGTACCCCGTTGCTTTTTCAATGTACTTTGTATGTGTCTCTCCCTCTTTCTTTATTTTTTAGTTTTTTCTTGTCTTTCCTAATAGAGGTGGCTTTTTAGTTTTTTCGATATCTAATTTTATTGTATCCAATGTGTTGATTTGTTAATTCTTTCCTGTCTGTCCTGCAGCCTGCGCTTCACTTAATAAATTTTCTTCTTATGCCTCTGTTTATTTTGATCACTGTCTCTCTCCTTTGATTTTTTTCCTCTCTTAATCCCTTGGCTTATCCAGTTCCCTACCGTGGAAAAATCCCCCTCCTCCGCCTCTCTGTCTCCTGCCTGTGGGTGTCTCCTCCTCTCTGTCCCTCTCTGCTGTCCTGTCGTCCTGCTCGGACCCTTCCATCTCTCACCCCTGCTCCCTCCCCTTCTTGTTTATGGCTCCATCTCCCTGTTCCTCTGGTTCTCGTGCTCCATCTCTCCATCATCCTCCTCCTCCTCGTTGCCCTCCATTTCTCTCTCTCTCCACCCTCGTGCGGCTCCCTGTCCCTCTTTTTTTGTTCCCAGCATCCCATTTTCTGGCTCCCTGTCCCACACCTCTTCTCTACCTTCCTTCCGCTTTCCGCTTCCCTTGTTTCCCTCTGTCCTGCTGCCTTGGGGCCCTGAGCCTTGGAGCCAGCTCACTGCCGGGATTCCCTATGATGTGCTTTAATGAATACACTTTTCCTGCCTCCTCTGTGCCCCTGGATGTGTTTGCAGCCCCTGGGTGCAGAGCTCGTGGCTGTGGACAGGTGCAGGGAGGGGGGGATGTGCTGGGGGCTTTGGCAGGGGCCCCTGTTGCCAATGGGCTCCAGCTGGGCCTGGAGCTGGGGCAGTCGCAGGTGTGGCCAGTGAGGCTGAGGGTGGGGCTGGCCCTGCTGTGTGAAGGGGCTCTAGCTGTAAAGGGGGCTGCCACCAGGGCATGCCTTCCTGAGGGAGCTGCCAAAGGGGAGCTGGCTGAGGAGGGAATCTGAGGGGGCCCCGCAGGCAGGTGCCTCTGGCCAGGCATGGCCAGTCCCTGCAGCAATGAAGGATCTCACCGAGCCGTCCCTGACAGAACGCACCACCAGCACACAGTGCTGGGAGCTCGGTGCCTCCATTGGCTGCATGTGTGAGCCACTGGGAAGCCTCACGGCGGAGGAGCATCGAGGCGCCTGCTGCTGAGGCAGACTGAAAAGCCTTGGGGTGGTGAAGGTCTCCTGCCAGTGCCAGGAGCTGTGGTGAGTCACATGTTCCCTCGTGTGCGTCCCGGCCCACCTCTGCCGCCCTTCCCCGGCTCTCTGCCTGCCTCCCTGCCTGTCCCTGCTTCTGTCTCCCTCTCTGCCAGCCCACCTGCCGGTCTGCCTCCCCAAAACTTGTCACTCTTCTGCCAACTCTGCCCTGTACCACTTCACCTATCGATTTTTTTGTTCTCTGTTTTCCTCTCGGCAGCTCCCTCGTCCTACTTTTTAATGCTTTCCTGTGTTCCTTGTACCCCGTTGCATTTTAAGTTATCTTTCTATGTTTACCTCTCTCCAACACCCTGTCCCTATTTTTTAATTTCTTTCACTCTCCTGGTCCCCATCGCTTTTTAAATTTTCTTTCTATGTTTCCTTCTATCCACCTCCCAGTCCCTGGTTTTTTAACACTCCTGTGTTTCTTGTACCCGATCACTGTTAAAATATTCTGTCTGCTTTGCCCTCCATCCATCTCCCTGTCCCTATGTTTTAATTCTTGTCTATGTTTCTTGTACTCAGTTGCTTTTTAAAATTCCTTCTACGTCTCCCTCTACCTGGCTCCTTTTCTTGAATTTTTTTTTTAATTCTTCCCTGTATTTCTTGTACCCCATCGCGATTTAATTTCTCTTTCAACAATTCCCTTTATTGGGTTCCCTTTCCCTAAATTTTAATTCCTTAGTCTTTCCTTAGTGCTGTCGCTTTTTAAATTTTCTTTCTACGTCTGTTTTAGTGTGCTGTTCCGATTTTGTAATATTTTCCTTTATTTCCCTAATGCCTACCGCGTTTGACAAGTTGTTTCTATGCCTGCTTTTATTCCCTTTGCTGTCTTTTTTTACTATTTCTTCTCTTTCTTATGTGCCATCGCTGTATAGGTTTTCTTTCTATGTCGCTGTTTATTTAGTTTGTTGTCCCTATTTTTTAACTTTTTCCTCCTTTAATGCCTTCATTTTTCAATTTTTTTCTATGCCTACTTTTATCTAGCTTTCTGTCCCTATTTTTACATTTTTTTCTCCTCTGCCTTGTCCCATTTTGCTTTTAAAATTTTCTTTCTATGTCTACCTTTAACAAACTGTACATCCCTGGCTTTTCATTCTTTTTTGTTTGTCACATACCTTGTCGCTTTTTAAATCTTCTTTGTGTCTTATTTTTTTTCTCTTCTCTCAGTTCATCCCGAGGCTTTAGACGGTCTCCTCGGCACGCTTTTATTTCTGGAGTGTAATTCGTACCCCCTTGGTTTGTTAGAACATCTCAGGTTATCCTTCTTCCTCAGAGTAGTGTTTTTGTCCTCTCCTCCATCTCGACGGCCTCCAATGGGTCAGTGTCTCCCTCACAACATCTGTACTCTGTTCAAATCCCCTCCCGAGTCCCTTTGTGCCCTCGAGCCTTCTCTCTGGCCGCCTCAGCACCCCTCTATCTCTGTCACAATGCTTCCTGTGAGCGTCCTTGCACTCCATGGCCATCCTTCAGTTCTGCAGCAGGCGTTGTGTCTTTCTTATCCAGAGACAACTCCTCCTCAGGCTTTCATTTTGCCCCAGAGCACTTTCTCACCTTCCCCTCTGCCATGTCCGATGCCTCCGTTTGGTCCCTGGTCCCCTGAGTACGTCTGTACTCTGTTCAGATCCCCTCTGGAGTACCTCATTGTGTCAGCAATCCTTTGCTTGTCTCTCTGTCCATGCTCAGCCGCGCCCCCAGCCCTCTCGTTCCTGTCGCGACGCCTCCCGAGACTGTCCTCGTGCCCCACGGCACCCCTGGAGCTCTGCAGCCCTCTTTGTAGCTCTCCTGTTCAGGCAGAACCCTTCCTCAGGCTGTCTCTGTGCCCCACGGCTCTTTTACCTTATTCAACGCCATCTAGGTTGTCTCCATTCCGTCGCTCATCCCCTGAGCACATCTGTACGTTGCTGGGACACCTTCCCGAGTTTGGCATTGGGTCCCAGAGTCACTTTCTCTTTCACTCTCGGCACCCTTCTCCTGCCGTCATCGTGTCTCCCGAGCACAGCCTCGTGCCCCACAGCTCTCTTTTGGCTCTGTAGCACACTTGGTGCCCTTCTCGCTCCCTGGGAACCTTTCCCGATGCCGTCTTTCATCTCCAGAACACTCATGTTGTCTTCTGTGCTTGCTAGGATATCTCTGTTCAGTCCCTGGTCCCCTGAGGATATCTGTAGTCTGTTCAAATCCCCTCTGGACTTCTTCATCATGTCCTCAAGCCTTCTTTTGTCTGTCCCTCTCAGAACCCCTCTGCTACTGTCACGATGCCTCCTGATGTTCTCTGCAGCACACTTTTAGCTCTCTAAGCCCCCTTTGGACCCGTTCTGTTGCAATCGCACCTCTCCTAAGAATTCTGCTCTCAAAAGAGAGCATTCTTTTTCTTCTCTCTGCCATCTAGGATGCCTCCCGAGACCTTCCTTGTGCTCCACAGCATTGTGGTAGCACTCTGCCTCCCTTTTAATCTCTCTTATGTCTCCGAGCCTTTCATGACCTCTCTGCTCCTGTTGTAAAATCACTAAATTTAGTTAGGATAGAAGTAGAATGTTAGAATGTTGTTTGTTCTGAAACTTGCAACCATAGGACCCTTACCAAGTAGTCTCTGTTTCGGGTCAAGGATGAAACAATGAAGAATTGAATAGAGAAAGTTTTGTTGAGTTCTGTAATTATAGGAACCTGTTATGCACCAGTGATGCTGCTTGGAAATCCTTTCACCTTTCCCATCTTGATTAAAGAATCAAGGATGCCAATCAGTAGATATTAATAGACATGATAAATGATTCATTTAAGTGTAGATATTGATAGAATTGTGTAAGAGAGCAATTAAGGAAAATAAAACCATGTATTTTGTGTAACGGTAACTAGGTATGATTTATATATCTGGTTTAATTATAAACTAACTGTTGAACAATGTGGCATTGTGAAGGAGCAGGATTCGCTTGTCAAGAGGGTGGTAGGTTGTAGGCCTGGTCAGTAAACTGAGAAAAACTTTACAAGATTCCAAGAATGGGCCTTTGCAACTGAGCTGAGCATGCGCAAAGATCGGATTCAACTAGCGGACACCATGAGGAAGACTATGGACGACCACCAGAGGACCTCAGACGACCACCTGTGTACCTGAAGGCGCATGTGTCACGAGTATTTACGTATATTAATGAGTTTCTGGAAATCATATGAATATGATAATCATTTCTTGGAAATACGGTGAATATGTCTATTTTGATTGTGTATAATTACTACAGTGGAGAAAGTAAGCACGCACACTAGGTGGAGCGATCCCCTGTGCGTCCAGTGCTGCAATAAAGAAGTGCCTGCTTTCTACACTTCCAATTGAGTCTTAGAAAGTTCGTATCTTGCCGACTTACGGTAACACTCCCAGTCACCATGCCTCCCGAGACCACCTTTGTGTACTGCAGCCCTGTTTTAGCTCCGTCACGGACTTTGATCCTCTCTCATTCCCTCAGAAACCCTTCCTCGGGTTTGTTAGTGCCTCAGAGTGCTCTTATCATCCTCTGGTGCCTCCATTAATTTCTCTTTCAACAATTGCCTTTATCGGGTTCCCTTTCCCTGAATTTTAATTCCTCCCATTTTTCCATATACCCTGTCACTTTTAAAATCTTCTTTCAACACTTCCTTCTCTTCTGCCCCCTGTTCTTATATTTCCTGTGTTTCTTGTAGCCCGTCACTTTTTTAAAATTTCTTTCTGCCTCCCTCTATCTGATTCCCTGTCCCTATTTTTTAATTCCTCCCTCTTGGTCCCGTACCCGGTTGCTTTAAATATTTTCTTTCTAGGTCTCCATTTATTTAGTTTCCTGTCCTTCTCTTTTAATTTTTTGCCATCTATACTATACTCTGTCAATTTTAAGTTTTGTTTCTGTGGCCACTTTTGTCCAGACCACCATCTTTATTGTCTAATTCTCTCCTGTCTGTCCTGTACTCTGTTGCTGCTTCAATTTTCTTTCTATGTCTACTTTTGTCAAGCTCCCCATCCATATTTTTTAATCCTTTCCTGTGTCATGTATCCCGTTGCTTTTCAAATTTACTTTTATGCATGTCTCTTTTTTTCCCGTGTTCTTATTTTCTATTTATTCTTGTCTTTCCTTAAAGCCGTCGCATTCTAAGTTTTCTTTCTATGTCAAAGTTTATCCACTTTGCTCTCCCTATTTTTTATGTCGTCCTGTTTATCCTGTACCTTGTCGCTTTTGAAATTTTCTTTCCATGTCTACTTTAACCAATTCACTGTCTTTTTTATTTGTTTCCTGTCTGTCGTGTACCCCATTGCTTTTGAAGTTTTCTATGTCTCTCTGTGTATTTCTCCCTTTTCTATTTTGTAACTTGTTCTTGTCTTTCCTTAATGCCTTTGCTTTTATAATTTTCTTCCTGTGTCTCCCTCTCATCACCCTACCCCTATTTTACAATTTTTTTTCTGGTCTGTCTTTATTGCCTTCGCTTTTGAAACTTTCTTGCCATGTCAACTTTGACCCAATTTTTTGTTTCAATTTTTTTTTTTTCCCCCTGGTTGTCCTTTACCCAGTGGCTTTTAAAATTTTCTTTCTGTGCCTACTTTAACCAATTCACTGTCTTTTTATTTTTAATTTTTTTCCTGTCTGTCCGGAACCCCATTGCTTTTTCAGTTTCCATTCTATGTCTACTTTTATCAAGCTCCCTATCCACATGTTTGAATTTATTCCTGTCTGTCGTGTCCCACGTCACTTCAAAAAAATCTTCTTTCCATGTGAGTCTCTAATTTTTTTTTTTACCCTATCCTTATTTTTAAGTTTTTTTCTTGTCTTTCTTAACGCCATCGCTTATTACATTTTCTTTCTATATCAACATTTATTATGTTTGCTGTGCCTGTTTTTCATTGTGTTCCTGTCTCTCCGGTACCCCATCACTTTTTAAACTTTCTTTCTACGCCTCTGTTTATCTAGTTTTCTGTCCCCCTTTTTAATTTTTTTTTTTCCTGTGTTCCCTGTAGCACAACTTGTTAAATTTTATTTCTGTGTGTGCTGGTTTTGGATGGGATAGAGTTAGTTTTCTTCACAGTAGCTGGTACGGGGCTACGTTTTGGGGTTGTGCTGAAGACAGCATTGATAGCACAGGGAGATTTGTTAGTTACAGCTGAGCAGCGCTTGCCCAGCATCAAGGGCTGCTCTGCTCCTCACCCTGCCCTGCCAGCAAGCATATTTTTTTTCCATTTACACCTACCGCGTTTCCCTAATGCCTGCCGCGTTTGACAACTTGTTTCTATGCCTGCTTTTATTCCCTTTGCTGTCCTTTTTTACTATTTCTTCTCTGCCTTCTGTGCCATCGCTGTATAGGTTTTCTTTCTAGGTCTCTGTTGTAGTTTGCCGGTGCTATTTTTAAATCTTTTTCCCTATTTCCTTAATCACCGTTGCTTTTAAAATTTGCTGTCTACTTCCATCCTGTTTGCAGTCTTTTTTTTGTCTGCCTTTCTTTTTTAATTATTTCTTGTCTTTCCTTCGTGCCCTCGCTTTTTGAATTTTCTGTCTCTGTCTGCTCTTGAAATGTTCTTTCTGTGCCTACTTTTATTCCCTTTGCTGTCTTTTTTTCCCATTATTTCTTCTCTGCCTTCTGTGCCATCGCTTTTTCAGAGCTTCTTTCTGCGTCTTCGTTGTAGTTTGCCGTCGCTATTTTTTAAAGTTTTTCCTTATTTCCTTCATCCCCCTTGCTTTGAAAATTTTCTACGTTTATCTCGTTCGCTGTCTTTAGTTTTTAATTATTTTTCCTTGGTTTTCCTTAGTGCCATGGCTTTTTAGATTTTCTGTCGACGTCTCCGTTTTAGTTCGCCGTCGCCACTTTTAAATTTTTTCCTCGTTTCTTTAATCCCCGCGGCTTTTAACACTTTCTGTTTGACTTTTATGCCGTTCCCTGCCTTTATTCTTTAATGATTTCTTCTCTTTCCTTAGTGCCGCCGCTTTTAAATTTTTCTCTCAACCTCTGTTTTAGTTTGCTCTCCCTGTTTGGTTTTTTTTTTTTCCCCTTTCCCCTCCCTCCAATTCCCATCGCTTTTAAAATGTGTTTTCTACGCCTACTTTTTTTCCCTTCGATATCTTTCTTTCTAATTATTTCTTGTCTTTCCTTAGTGCCGTTGCCTTTTAGATTTTCTGTCCATGTCTGAGTTTCAGTTTGCTTTCCCTCTCGTCCAGTTCTTTCCTCTATTAATCTCTTGGCTTTTTAAATTTTCTACCTCTCTCTCATTCACATTCTTTATTTTTAAAGTATTTTTTCTTGTTTTTCCTTAGTGCCCTTAGTTGCTTTTTAACTTTTCTGTCTAATTTTACTCTGTTTGCTGTCTTTTCAGTTATTTTTTCTTGGTTTGCCTCAGTGCCATCGCTTTTTAGATTTTTTCCCTACCTACCTGTTTTAGGTCAATGTTGCTACGCTTCAATTTCTTCCTTATTTCCCTAATCCTATTTGCTTCTAAAATTTTCCGTCTGCTTTTATTCCGTTCGCTGTCTTTATTTTTTAGTTATTTCTTGTCTTTGTTAGCGCCGTGGCTTTTCAAATTTTCTTTCTACATCTCTTTTAGTTCGCTGTCCCGGCTTTTAAATTCTTTTGGTTTCTTTCCCTAATCCCCGTTGCTTTTTACATTTTCTACGTCTATCCCGTTCGCTGTCTTTATTTCGCTCTCTCTTCTTTTAATTATTTCTCGTCTTTCCTCAGCGCAGTCGTTTTTTAAATTCTCTTTCTACGTCTCTTTTAGTTCGCGGTCCCTATTTCCTCATTTTTCTCTTCCTTTCCCAAATCCCCCACGCTTTTTACATGTCCTTTCGACGCCCACTTTTATGCCCTTTGCTGGGTTTTTAAAATTATTTCTTGTCGTTCCTTAGTGCCCTCGCTTTTTAAATTTTCTTTCTGCATCTCTGTTTCACTTTGCTGTTCCGATGTCATAATTTTTTCCTGTATTTCCCTAATGCCTACCGTGTTTGACAAGTTGTTTCTATGCCTGCTTTTATTCCCTTTGCTGTCCTTTTTTACTATTTCTTCTCTGCCTTCTGTGCCATCGCTGTATAGGTTTTCTTTCTAGGTCTCTGTTGTCGTTTGCCGGTGCTATTTTTAAATCTTTTTCCCTATTTCCTTAATCACCGTTGCTTTTAAAATTTGCTGTCTACTTCCATCCCGTTTGCAGTCTTTTTTTTGTCTGCCTTTCTTTTTTAATTATTTCTTGTCTTTCCTTCGTGCCCTCGCTTTTTGAATTTTCTGTCTCTGTCTGCTCTTGAAATGTTCTTTCTGTGCCTACTTTTATTCCCTTTGCTGTCTTTTTTTCCCATTATTTCTTCTCTGCCTTCTGTGCCATCGCTTTTTAGAGCTTCTTTCTGCGTCTTCGTTGTAGTTTGCCGTCGCTATTTTTTAAAGTTTTTCCTTATTTCCTTCATCCCCCTTGCTTTGAAAATTTTCTACGTTTATCTCGTTCGCTGTCTTTAGTTTTTAATTATTTTTCCTTGGTTTTCCTTAGTGCCATGGCTTTTTAGATTTTCTGTCGACGTCTCCGTTTTAGTTCGCCGTCGCCACTTTTAAATTTTTTCCTCGTTTCTTTAATCCCCGCGGCTTTTAACACTTTCTGTTTGACTTTTATGCCGTTCCCTGCCTTTATTCTTTAGTGATTTCTTCTCTTTCCTTAGTGCCGCCGCTTTTAAATTTTTCTCTCAACCTCTGTTTTAGTTTGCTCTCCCTGTTTGGTTTTTTTTTTTTCCCCTTTCCCCTCCCTCCAATTCCCATCGCTTTTAAAATGTGTTTTCTACGCCTACTTTTTTTCCCTTCGATATCTTTCTTTCTAATTATTTCTTGTCTTTCCTTAGTGCCGTTGCCTTTTAGATTTTCTGTCCATGTCTGAGTTTCAGTTTGCTTTCCCTCTCGTCCAGTTCTTTCCTCTATTAATCTCTTGGCTTTTTAAATTTTCTACCTCTCTCTCATTCACATTCTTTACTTTTAAAGTATTTTTTCTTGGTTTTCCTTAGTGCCCTTAGTTGCTTTTTAACTTTTCTGTCTACTTTCACTCTGTTTGCTGTCTTTTCAGTTATTTTTTCTTGGTTTGCCTCAGTGCCATCGCTTTTTCGATTTTTTCCCTACCTACCTGTTTTAGGTCAATGTTGCTACGCTTCAATTTCTTCCTTATTTCCCTAATCCTATTTGCTTCTAAAATTTTCCGTCTGCTTTTATTCCGTTCGCTGTCTTTATTTTTTAGTTATTTCTTGTCTTTGTTAGCGCCGTGGCTTTTCAAATTTTCTTTCTACATCTCTTTTAGTTCGCTGTCCCGGCTTTTAAATTCTTTTGGTTTCTTTCCCTAATCCCCGTTGCTTTTTACATTTTCTACGTCTATCCCGTTCGCTGTCTTTATTTCGCTGTCTCTTCTTTTAATTATTTCTCGTCTTTCCTCAGCGCAGTCGTTTTTTAAATTCTCTTTCTACGTCTCTTTTAGTTCGCGGTCCCTATTTCCTCATTTTTCTCTTCCTTTCCCAAATCCCCCACGCTTTTTACATGTTCTTTCGACGCCCACTTTTATGCCCTTTGCTGGGTTTTTAAAATTATTTCTTGTCGTTCCTTAGTGCCCTCGCTTTTTAAATTTTCTTTCTGCATCTCTGTTTCACTTTGCTGTTCCGATGTCATAATTTTTTCCTGTATTTCCCTAATGCCTACCGTGTTTGACAAGTTGTTTCTATGCCTGCTTTTATTCCCTTTGCTGTCCTTTTTTACTATTTCTTCTCTGCCTTCTGTGCCATCGCTGTATAGGTTTTCTTTCTAGGTCTCTGTTGTCGTTTGCCGGTGCTATTTTTAAATCTTTTTCCCTATTTCCTTAATCACCGTTGCTTTTAAAATTTGCTGTCTACTTCCATCCCGTTTGCAGTCTTTTTTTTGTCTGCCTTTCTTTTTTAATTATTTCTTGTCTTTCCTTCGTGCCCTCGCTTTTTGAATTTTCTGTCTCTGTCTGCTCTTGAAATGTTCTTTCTGTGCCTACTTTTATTCCCTTTGCTGTCTTTTTTTCCCATTATTTCTTCTCTGCCTTCTGTGCCATCGCTTTTTAGAGCTTCTTTCTGCGTCTTCGTTGTAGTTTGCCGTCGCTATGTTTTAAAGTTTTTCCTTATTTCCTTCATCCCCCTTGCTTTGAAAATTTTCTACGTTTATCTCGTTCGCTGTCTTTAGTTTTTAATTATTTTTCCTTGGTTTTCCTTAGTGCCATGGCTTTTTAGATTTTCTGTCGACGTCTCCGTTTTAGTTCGCCGTCGCCACTTTTAAATTTTTTCCTCGTTTCTTTAATCCCCGCGGCTTTTAACACTTTCTGTTTGACTTTTATGCCGTTCCCTGCCTTTATTCTTTAGTGATTTCTTCTCTTTCCTTAGTGCCGCCGCTTTTAAATTTTTCTCTCAACCTCTGTTTTAGTTTGCTCTCCCTGTTTGGTTTTTTTTTTTTCCCCTTTCCCCTCCCTCCAATTCCCATCGCTTTTAAAATGTGTTTTCTACGCCTACTTTTTTTCCCTTCGATATCTTTCTTTCTAATTATTTCTTGTCTTTCCTTAGTGCCGTTGCCTTTTAGATTTTCTGTCCATGTCTGAGTTTCAGTTTGCTTTCCCTCTCGTCCAGTTCTTTCCTCTATTAATCTCTTGGCTTTTTAAATTTTCTACCTCTCTCTCATTCACATTCTTTACTTTTAAAGTATTTTTTCTTGGTTTTCCTTAGTGCCCTTAGTTGCTTTTTAACTTTTCTGTCTACTTTTACTCTGTTTGCTGTCTTTTCAGTTATTTTTTCTTGGTTTGCCTCAGTGCCATCGCTTTTTAGATTTTTTCCCTACCTACCTGTTTTAGGTCAATGTTGCTACGCTTCAATTTCTTCCTTATTTCCCTAATCCTATTTGCTTCTAAAATTTTCCGTCTGCTTTTATTCCGTTCGCTGTCTTTATTTTTTAGTTATTTCTTGTCTTTGTTAGCGCCGTGGCTTTTCAAATTTTCTTTCTACATCTCTTTTAGTTCGCTGTCCCGGCTTTTAAATTCTTTTGGTTTCTTTCCCTAATCCCCGTTGCTTTTTACATTTTCTACGTCTATCCCGTTCGCTGTCTTTATTTCGCTGTCTCTTCTTTTAATTATTTCTCGTCTTTCCTCAGCGCAGTCGTTTTTTAAATTCTCTTTCTACGTCTCTTTTAGTTCGCGGTCCCTATTTCCTCATTTTTCTCTTCCTTTCCCAAATCCCCCACGCTTTTTACATGTTCTTTCGACGCCCACTTTTATGCCCTTTGCTGGGTTTTTAAAATTATTTCTTGTCGTTCCTTAGTGCCCTCGCTTTTTAAATTTTCTTTCTGCATCTCTGTTTCACTTTGCTGTTCCGATGTCATAATTTTTTCCTGTATTTCCCTAATGCCTACCGTGTTTGACAAGTTGTTTCTATGCCTGCTTTTATTCCCTTTGCTGTCCTTTTTTACTATTTCTTCTCTGCCTTCTGTGCCATCGCTGTATAGGTTTTCTTTCTAGGTCTCTGTTGTCGTTTGCCGGTGCTATTTTTAAATCTTTTTCCCTATTTCCTTAATCACCGTTGCTTTTAAAATTTGCTGTCTACTTCCATCCCGTTTGCAGTCTTTTTTTTGTCTGCCTTTCTTTTTTAATTATTTCTTGTCTTTCCTTCGTGCCCTCGCTTTTTGAATTTTCTGTCTCTGTCTGCTCTTGAAATGTTCTTTCTGTGCCTACTTTTATTCCCTTTGCTGTCTTTTTTTCCCATTATTTCTTCTCTGCCTTCTGTGCCATCGCTTTTTAGAGCTTCTTTCTGCGTCTTCGTTGTAGTTTGCCGTCGCTATGTTTTAAAGTTTTTCCTTATTTCCTTCATCCCCCTTGCTTTGAAAATTTTCTACGTTTATCTCGTTCGCTGTCTTTAGTTTTTAATTATTTTTCCTTGGTTTTCCTTAGTGCCATGGCTTTTTAGATTTTCTGTCGACGTCTCCGTTTTAGTTCGCCGTCGCCACTTTTAAATTTTTTCCTCGTTTCTTTAATCCCCGCGGCTTTTAACACTTTCTGTTTGACTTTTATGCCGTTCCCTGCCTTTATTCTTTAGTGATTTCTTCTCTTTCCTTAGTGCCGCCGCTTTTAAATTTTTCTCTCAACCTCTGTTTTAGTTTGCTCTCCCTGTTTGGTTTTTTTTTTTTCCCCTTTCCCCTCCCTCCAATTCCCATCGCTTTTAAAATGTGTTTTCTACGCCTACTTTTTTTCCCTTCGATATCTTTCTTTCTAATTATTTCTTGTCTTTCCTTAGTGCCGTTGCCTTTTAGATTTTCTGTCCATGTCTGAGTTTCAGTTTGCTTTCCCTCTCGTCCAGTTCTTTCCTCTATTAATCTCTTGGCTTTTTAAATTTTCTACCTCTCTCTCATTCACATTCTTTACTTTTAAAGTATTTTTTCTTGGTTTTCCTTAGTGCCCTTAGTTGCTTTTTAACTTTTCTGTCTACTTTTACTCTGTTTGCTGTCTTTTCAGTTATTTTTTCTTGGTTTGCCTCAGTGCCATCGCTTTTTAGATTTTTTCCCTACCTACCTGTTTTAGGTCAATGTTGCTACGCTTCAATTTCTTCCTTATTTCCCTAATCCTATTTGCTTCTAAAATTTTCCGTCTGCTTTTATTCCGTTCGCTGTCTTTATTTTTTAGTTATTTCTTGTCTTTGTTAGCGCCGTGGCTTTTCAAATTTTCTTTCTACATCTCTTTTAGTTCGCTGTCCCGGCTTTTAAATTCTTTTGGTTTCTTTCCCTAATCCCCGTTGCTTTTTACATTTTCTACGTCTATCCCGTTCGCTGTCTTTATTTCGCTGTCTCTTCTTTTAATTATTTCTCGTCTTTCCTCAGCGCAGTCGTTTTTTAAATTCTCTTTCTACGTCTCTTTTAGTTCGCGGTCCCTATTTCCTCATTTTTCTCTTCCTTTCCCAAATCCCCCACGCTTTTTACATGTTCTTTCGACGCCCACTTTTATGCCCTTTGCTGGGTTTTTAAAATTATTTCTTGTCGTTCCTTAGTGCCCTCGCTTTTTAAATTTTCTTTCTGCATCTCTGTTTCACTTTGCTGTTCCGATGTCATAATTTTTTCCTGTATTTCCCTAATGCCTACCGTGTTTGACAAGTTGTTTCTATGCCTGCTTTTATTCCCTTTGCTGTCCTTTTTTACTATTTCTTCTCTGCCTTCTGTGCCATCGCTGTATAGGTTTTCTTTCTAGGTCTCTGTTGTCGTTTGCCGGTGCTATTTTTAAATCTTTTTCCCTATTTCCTTAATCACCGTTGCTTTTAAAATTTGCTGTCTACTTCCATCCCGTTTGCAGTCTTTTTTTTGTCTGCCTTTCTTTTTTAATTATTTCTTGTCTTTCCTTCGTGCCCTCGCTTTTTGAATTTTCTGTCTCTGTCTGCTCTTGAAATGTTCTTTCTGTGCCTACTTTTATTCCCTTTGCTGTCTTTTTTTCCCATTATTTCTTCTCTGCCTTCTGTGCCATCGCTTTTTAGAGCTTCTTTCTGCGTCTTCGTTGTAGTTTGCCGTCGCTATGTTTTAAAGTTTTTCCTTATTTCCTTCATCCCCCTTGCTTTGAAAATTTTCTACGTTTATCTCGTTCGCTGTCTTTAGTTTTTAATTATTTTTCCTTGGTTTTCCTTAGTGCCATGGCTTTTTAGATTTTCTGTCGACGTCTCCGTTTTAGTTCGCCGTCGCCACTTTTAAATTTTTTCCTCGTTTCTTTAATCCCCGCGGCTTTTAACACTTTCTGTTTGACTTTTATGCCGTTCCCTGCCTTTATTCTTTAGTGATTTCTTCTCTTTCCTTAGTGCCGCCGCTTTTAAATTTTTCTCTCAACCTCTGTTTTAGTTTGCTCTCCCTGTTTGGTTTTTTTTTTTTCCCCTTTCCCCTCCCTCCAATTCCCATTGCTTTTAAAATGTGTTTTCTACGCCTACTTTTTTTCCCTTCGATATCTTTCTTTCTAATTATTTCTTGTCTTTCCTTAGTGCCGTTGCCTTTTAGATTTTCTGTCCATGTCTGAGTTTCAGTTTGCTTTCCCTCTCGTCCAGTTCTTTCCTCTATTAATCTCTTGGCTTTTTAAATTTTCTACCTCTCTCTCATTCACATTCTTTACTTTTAAAGTATTTTTTCTTGGTTTTCCTTAGTGCCCTTAGTTGCTTTTTAACTTTTCTGTCTACTTTTACTCTGTTTGCTGTCTTTTCAGTTATTTTTTCTTGGTTTGCCTCAGTGCCATCGCTTTTTAGATTTTTTCCCTACCTACCTGTTTTAGGTCAATGTTGCTACGCTTCAATTTCTTCCTTATTTCCCTAATCCTATTTGCTTCTAAAATTTTCCGTCTGCTTTTATTCCGTTCGCTGTCTTTATTTTTTAGTTATTTCTTGTCTTTGTTAGCGCCGTGGCTTTTCAAATTTTCTTTCTACATCTCTTTTAGTTCGCTGTCCCGGCTTTTAAATTCTTTTGGTTTCTTTCCCTAATCCCCGTTGCTTTTTACATTTTCTACGTCTATCCCGTTCGCTGTCTTTATTTCGCTGTCTCTTCTTTTAATTATTTCTCGTCTTTCCTCAGCGCAGTCGTTTTTTAAATTCTCTTTCTACGTCTCTTTTAGTTCGCGGTCCCTATTTCCTCATTTTTCTCTTCCTTTCCCAAATCCCCCACGCTTTTTACATGTCCTTTCGACGCCCACTTTTATGCCCTTTGCTGGGTTTTTAAAATTATTTCTTGTCGTTCCTTAGTGCCCTCGCTTTTTAAATTTTCTTTCTGCATCTCTGTTTCACTTTGCTGTTCCGATGTCATAATTTTTTCCTGTATTTCCCTAATGCCTACCGTGTTTGACAAGTTGTTTCTATGCCTGCTTTTATTCCCTTTGCTGTCCTTTTTTACTATTTCTTCTCTGCCTTCTGTGCCATCGCTGTATAGGTTTTCTTTCTAGGTCTCTGTTGTCGTTTGCCGGTGCTATTTTTAAATCTTTTTCCCTATTTCCTTAATCACCGTTGCTTTTAAAATTTGCTGTCTACTTCCATCCCGTTTGCAGTCTTTTTTTTGTCTGCCTTTCTTTTTTAATTATTTCTTGTCTTTCCTTCGTGCCCTCGCTTTTTGAATTTTCTGTCTCTGTCTGCTCTTGAAATGTTCTTTCTGTGCCTACTTTTATTCCCTTTGCTGTCTTTTTTTCCCATTATTTCTTCTCTGCCTTCTGTGCCATCGCTTTTTAGAGCTTCTTTCTGCGTCTTCGTTGTAGTTTGCCGTCGCTATGTTTTAAAGTTTTTCCTTATTTCCTTCATCCCCCTTGCTTTGAAAATTTTCTACGTTTATCTCGTTCGCTGTCTTTAGTTTTTAATTATTTTTCCTTGGTTTTCCTTAGTGCCATGGCTTTTTAGATTTTCTGTCGACGTCTCCGTTTTAGTTCGCCGTCGCCACTTTTAAATTTTTTCCTCGTTTCTTTAATCCCCGCGGCTTTTAACACTTTCTGTTTGACTTTTATGCCGTTCCCTGCCTTTATTCTTTAGTGATTTCTTCTCTTTCCTTAGTGCCGCCGCTTTTAAATTTTTCTCTCAACCTCTGTTTTAGTTTGCTCTCCCTGTTTGGTTTTTTTTTTTTCCCCTTTCCCCTCCCTCCAATTCCCATCGCTTTTAAAATGTGTTTTCTACGCCTACTTTTTTTCCCTTCGATATCTTTCTTTCTAATTATTTCTTGTCTTTCCTTAGTGCCGTTGCCTTTTAGATTTTCTGTCCATGTCTGAGTTTCAGTTTGCTTTCCCTCTCGTCCAGTTCTTTCCTCTATTAATCTCTTGGCTTTTTAAATTTTCTACCTCTCTCTCATTCACATTCTTTACTTTTAAAGTATTTTTTCTTGGTTTTCCTTAGTGCCCTTAGTTGCTTTTTAACTTTTCTGTCTACTTTTACTCTGTTTGCTGTCTTTTCAGTTATTTTTTCTTGGTTTGCCTCAGTGCCATCGCTTTTTAGATTTTTTCCCTACCTACCTGTTTTAGGTCAATGTTGCTACGCTTCAATTTCTTCCTTATTTCCCTAATCCTATTTGCTTCTAAAATTTTCCGTCTGCTTTTATTCCGTTCGCTGTCTTTATTTTTTAGTTATTTCTTGTCTTTGTTAGCGCCGTGGCTTTTCAAATTTTCTTTCTACATCTCTTTTAGTTCGCTGTCCCGGCTTTTAAATTCTTTTGGTTTCTTTCCCTAATCCCCGTTGCTTTTTACATTTTCTACGTCTATCCCGTTCGCTGTCTTTATTTCGCTGTCTCTTCTTTTAATTATTTCTCGTCTTTCCTCAGCGCAGTCGTTTTTTAAATTCTCTTTCTACGTCTCTTTTAGTTCGCGGTCCCTATTTCCTCATTTTTCTCTTCCTTTCCCAAATCCCCCACGCTTTTTACATGTTCTTTCGACGCCCACTTTTATGCCCTTTGCTGGGTTTTTAAAATTATTTCTTGTCGTTCCTTAGTGCCCTCGCTTTTTAAATTTTCTTTCTGCATCTCTGTTTCACTTTGCTGTTCCGATGTCATAATTTTTTCCTGTATTTCCCTAATGCCTACCGTGTTTGACAAGTTGTTTCTATGCCTGCTTTTATTCCCTTTGCTGTCCTTTTTTACTATTTCTTCTCTGCCTTCTGTGCCATCGCTGTATAGGTTTTCTTTCTAGGTCTCTGTTGTCGTTTGCCGGTGCTATTTTTAAATCTTTTTCCCTATTTCCTTAATCACCGTTGCTTTTAAAATTTGCTGTCTACTTCCATCCCGTTTGCAGTCTTTTTTTTGTCTGCCTTTCTTTTTTAATTATTTCTTGTCTTTCCTTCGTGCCCTCGCTTTTTGAATTTTCTGTCTCTGTCTGCTCTTGAAATGTTCTTTCTGTGCCTACTTTTATTCCCTTTGCTGTCTTTTTTTCCCATTATTTCTTCTCTGCCTTCTGTGCCATCGCTTTTTAGAGCTTCTTTCTGCGTCTTCGTTGTAGTTTGCCGTCGCTATGTTTTAAAGTTTTTCCTTATTTCCTTCATCCCCCTTGCTTTGAAAATTTCTTCTACGTTCTATCTTCTCGTTCGCTGTCTTTAGTTTTTAATTATTTTTCCTTGGTTTTCCTTAGTGCCATGGCTTTTTAGATTTTCTGTCGACGTCTCCGTTTTAGTTCGCCGTCGCCACTTTTAAATTTTTTCCTCGTTTCTTTAATCCCCGCGGCTTTTAACACTTTCTGTTTGACTTTTATGCCGTTCCCTGCCTTTATTCTTTAGTGATTTCTTCTCTTTCCTTAGTGCCGCCGCTTTTAAATTTTTCTCTCAACCTCTGTTTTAGTTTGCTCTCCCTGTTTGGTTTTTTTTTTTTCCCCTTTCCCCTCCCTCCAATTCCCATCGCTTTTAAAATGTGTTTTCTACGCCTACTTTTTTTCCCTTCGATATCTTTCTTTCTAATTATTTCTTGTCTTTCCTTAGTGCCGTTGCCTTTTAGATTTTCTGTCCATGTCTGAGTTTCAGTTTGCTTTCCCTCTCGTCCAGTTCTTTCCTCTATTAATCTCTTGGCTTTTTAAATTTTCTACCTCTCTCTCATTCACATTCTTTACTTTTAAAGTATTTTTTCTTGGTTTTCCTTAGTGCCCTTAGTTGCTTTTTAACTTTTCTGTCTACTTTTACTCTGTTTGCTGTCTTTTCAGTTATTTTTTCTTGGTTTGCCTCAGTGCCATCGCTTTTTAGATTTTTTCCCTACCTACCTGTTTTAGGTCAATGTTGCTACGCTTCAATTTCTTCCTTATTTCCCTAATCCTATTTGCTTCTAAAATTTTCCGTCTGCTTTTATTCCGTTCGCTGTCTTTATTTTTTAGTTATTTCTTGTCTTTGTTAGCGCCGTGGCTTTTCAAATTTTCTTTCTACATCTCTTTTAGTTCGCTGTCCCGGCTTTTAAATTCTTTTGGTTTCTTTCCCTAATCCCCGTTGCTTTTTACATTTTCTACGTCTATCCCGTTCGCTGTCTTTATTTCGCTGTCTCTTCTTTTAATTATTTCTCGTCTTTCCTCAGCGCAGTCGTTTTTTAAATTCTCTTTCTACGTCTCTTTTAGTTCGCGGTCCCTATTTCCTCATTTTTCTCTTCCTTTCCCAAATCCCCCACGCTTTTTACATGTTCTTTCGACGCCCACTTTTATGCCCTTTGCTGGGTTTTTAAAATTATTTCTTGTCGTTCCTTAGTGCCCTCGCTTTTTAAATTTTCTTTCTGCATCTCTGTTTCACTTTGCTGTTCCGATGTCATAATTTTTTCCTGTATTTCCCTAATGCCTACCGTGTTTGACAAGTTGTTTCTATGCCTGCTTTTATTCCCTTTGCTGTCCTTTTTTACTATTTCTTCTCTGCCTTCTGTGCCATCGCTGTATAGGTTTTCTTTCTAGGTCTCTGTTGTCGTTTGCCGGTGCTATTTTTAAATCTTTTTCCCTATTTCCTTAATCACCGTTGCTTTTAAAATTTGCTGTCTACTTCCATCCCGTTTGCAGTCTTTTTTTTGTCTGCCTTTCTTTTTTAATTATTTCTTGTCTTTCCTTCGTGCCCTCGCTTTTTGAATTTTCTGTCTCTGTCTGCTCTTGAAATGTTCTTTCTGTGCCTACTTTTATTCCCTTTGCTGTCTTTTTTTCCCATTATTTCTTCTCTGCCTTCTGTGCCATCA